>NW_022436959.1:29810285-29878694 GCF_009761245.1 Sapajus apella
GCTCTTGTTACCCAGGCTGGAGTGCAATGGCGCGATCTCGGCTCACCACAACCTCTGCCTCCTGGGTTCAGGCAATTCTCCTGCCTCAGCCTCCTGAGTAGCTGGGATTACAGGCACATGTCACCATGCCCAGCTAATTTTTGTATTTTTAGTAGAGATGGGGTTTCACCACGTTGACCAGGATGGTCTCAATCTCTTGACCTCGTGATCCACCCGCCTCGGCCTCCCAAAGTGCTGGGATTACAGGCGTGAGCCACCGCGCCCGGCCCAATTCAATGATTTTTAAATTATATTTACTATTAAGCTATACAGCCATCACCATAAATCAGTTTTAGAACATTTTTACCTCTCCAATAAAATCTCTCATGACCATTTATAGTTAATCCATGTTGCTATCCCTGGCCCCTGGCAGTGACTAATCTGCTTTTTGTTTCTATGGAGTTACCTTTTTTGGACATTTTGTGTAAGTGGACTCATAGAGTATGTCTGGCTTCTTTCATCAGAATAAGGTTTTTGGGGTTCATTCATGTTATCGCTTGTATTCACAGTTTATTCCTTTTTATTGCTGAATTTACAGCACTTTGTCCATTCACCAGTTGATGGGCATTTAGGTTGTTTCTAGTTTTGGGCTATTATGAATAATGCTACTAAGGGTATTCATATGCAAGTCTCTGTGTGGACATATGTTTTCATTTTCCTTGGATATATAGGTAGGAGTGAAATGACTGTATCATATGGTAAATTTATGTTGAACTTTAAAAGAAACCGCCAAAATGTTTTCCAAAGTGTCTGCACTAGCAATTATGGAGGTTCCTGTTTTTCTATTCTTCTAGCCCTGCATCTTAATAGCTGTGGAGACTTGGGCAAACCTTAGTTTCCGCTTTAATAAAATAGGTGGGTGGAGCTGACATTTACCAAATGCCTATTCTGTGGTTAACAATCATGATAGAAGCATTTATAAGCTTTCTCTCACTTAACTCTGAGCCCCATGAAATGTAGATATTATTTTCTACATATGTGATGAATTAATATCTACATATGTCTCTGAAGTGAGGTTCAGAGAAGTTACATAAACTGGTCATCATTATAATGCAGGATTATTGTAAGGACTAAATTATATCAAATAACATATATGAACATGGGTGGCATAGTCTTGGGCATACAGAAGGTGGCTAATCAAGCAATTTGTATTTCTTTCCTTCTTGCCATCATTAGCATCTCTAGTAGGTCTAGCCACAGGGCTTTACCTATCTTCATCAGGTCCCACCAATTTTCTGGTAATAGTTGCCGGCTATGAAGCTGTCATGGCTTAGTGAAACTGAAAATCCTTTGTAGAGTTTACCCTGCAGTTCCAATTAATGAGGTGGCAGATATATCACAGAGCCAATCCCTAACTCAAATAGCATAAGCTTTGTTGCATACAATGATAAAAGCAACTAGCTCAGGATATGATTATTTTTCTTATTGGTTGTTTTTATTCTTGTCCCTTCTTACATCCTCTATTCACAATACTAGTAATTACTTTTCCAAATTCTAGAGAAGAGAGTAATGAAAAAAGTTAATGTTGCCAAGAAGTTAATTGACTTGATTAATTTGAAATGGACCTGGATCCAATGTTTGAAGATTGCCTAAGTGGAAAAAGAAAAGAGATGTAGGAAAAGAGTGTTCAATTGGTACCTTAGTCACATTCAAGAAGTTTTTGACATTAATACATATATATATATATATATATTTTAAAAATTAGTAACTTGTTATTTGTTGTATCTTTTCAGGGGGAGCCTGGGGTCAGAGGCCCTCCAGGTCCTTCTGGACCTCGTGGCATAGGAACCCAGGGGCCAAAGGTGAGTCCTCAGCTCAGTGCTCTGTGTGAGGGTCAGATACCATCAGTGACAAACAAGTCAACAGTAACTGCATAGTAAGTGTTCATATTGGTGTTGACTTATTTTTTTCTTGATGACTGATGAAAAGTCTTATTTTTGATATCAGGTAAACGTTCAGTAAAATAGAACATTTGAGTTTATAAAGCCATTCACTTCCCCAAAAGAAATGAGCAAGTCAGCCTCTCTTTAGTTGCAAAGTACTCAGAACATTTCCAGGTTTCTTAGAGTCTGTGCCATTGCCAAGAAGCACATCTTTACTTTGGCAGAGGTGCCTCAGGATACATTAACAGGTTACCTGCTAATGCATCTGTTGTGCCCTATGTGGCCACAGCTACTCTGACAGGGCCTCAGTGCAAGGGTCTAGACTGATTGTCCCTAGAGAAGACAAGAGCAACTTTTTTTGGCCCAGTTTCCCTCCTTTCTGTGTCTCCTTCAGCTTGGTGGTTATTCATCTTTTTATTCTTTTAATCCAGTGTTGCTCAAGGAGGGAGACATTGTTTCTCTTCCCTGCCTCAGGGGACATGTGGCAATGTCTAGCGGCATTTTTGGTTGTGTAGGTCAAGTCTAGAGATGCTGCCAACCATTCTACAATGCCCAGGACAGCCTCCTCTCATAAAGAGTGACCCAGCTTGAAATGTCAAAGGTGCTGAGTTTGAGAAACATGGTTTTAATTGTTCATTCACTTGCTCAACAAATTTCTTTGATTTGTTCAAAAGTAGGGTAAAGAAGTAACAAGCATGTTCAATAGGGAAAGTAGATGTCGATGAATCACTCACCACAAATTCAAATTTCGAATTGGTATATTCATGCCAAAAATGCACAGAGAGGAAAGGGAAAAGGCTTTATGAGTCAAAGATTGTACTGGCATCCCAGAATTACCAAGATTCTCAGTTTATCTTTGTTTTGTCCATCAACTCCCTTTTGGCAGTATGCTAGTTTTGAACCTTCTATATCACTTTAAATGGAGGAAGATTCCCCCAAGATGTTAGTAGTCATTTCGCTGCGTGATGGAAGATGGGTCTATTTTTCTTTTTCATTGTCATTTTTTTTTCTGTTAAAGTTTTTTTTTCAATTGGCAGGTATTCCTCTTACTATGCTTACTTGTTTTGTTGGAGGGTGTCAAAATGTTTGGAAGAGATAAGACATCTCCCTTTTAAGATGCAGAAAACTGTATGAATCAGTCAGGTGTAGTTGGACAACTTCAGGCAGTGAACTTACACTCCCTTTAAAGGTACTTCAGAGGTACTCAAGAAAAGAGTGACAATAGTGGATGTACTAGAGGGTTTATATAACAGATAATAGAAATGTATGTACAGAAAAAAAAATCAAGCTTTTTTTAATACTGGAAATAAAAAGACTGACTTAAACAATAGCTTATATTAACCTAGCATTTCTCAATGCTTCTTCCATTCAATGTTAATTTAGGAACTTCTGGGATAAGCAACATTACACTAATTTCTTTAATGTGGGACCTGTTGGAGCTGCTAATCTACTATATTAGTGTGCACTGGAGATCACCAAGGGAAAGCGTATGCTATTTTCCAATCTTATTCCACCACAAAGTCTTTCCAAAGAAACATGGGATCAGTTTATGAACACATACTGGGAAGTGCTACCCTTGCTTATTGCTTCGTCTACATATTTTCCTAAAAATTTGGACACTAATCCACATTAATATCCACTGAATCTTTAACTGCAACCCCAGTGAAGTTGCACTCCATGTTGAAAGAGTGCAACATGTTAAGGCTATGTGGAGCCACATGTCAGTGGTTTTCATATGTGGTGCAGGGCAGCCCTGGTGTTCTTGGGGTTGGTGGTAGAGCAGGAAGGGGGGCCCAGACAGATGAGGCCTGGGCCTCCATTTCTGCTTAGGCCAAGCAGCTTTGCCTACTACTAAATTTTTATTTGGATTATATGTAAGGTGTTGTTTGCAAAGAATTCTGTGGCTTAAAAATATTGGGGAAGCATTTTAAGTAAAATAGGAAGTACCTTATAGGCAGCATGAAGGTCCTGGTCAGACTGAAGTAAGAATGAAGCTGAGAGTAGCAATACTTACGTTGTTTCTTCTTCAGTCTTCTTACATTTTGTCTTCAAATTCTTCCCATCTTCTAACAGGGTGATACTGGGCAGAAAGGCTTGCCTGGCCCTCCTGGCCCCCGTGGCTATGGATCACAAGGAAGTAAAGTAAGTGAATGGGGTTGTGCTGGAGTCACCTCTTGTTTCAGCAGAGCGATGGGGAGAAGAGGTTTTAACACACAAAAAAATGGCTATTATAAAATAGATTTATTGTGAACCTAGCAGTTAAATGGCATCCAGTATTTAGAGACATCATCTGGAAGTGTAAAAATGATATGAGTATAATACTTTAACAAATGCTAAACATTATATAAATTCCTTGCCACAAAACTGAACTATTCTATGGTTTGTTGCTCTCCTCTCTTTCTGAATTGAATGGAAAATTTATACTCAGCTTCTCTCTCTCTCTCCCGCTGTCCCCCTACCTCGGCCTCCTCTGTATCCTCCATGGTAGCCCAGGGCTTCCCAATCTTAGCACACAGTGGAATCACCTGGGAGCTTTTGAGTAGTACTGATGCCTTTTTCCAGAGGAACAAAATCTGAGTCTCTGGGAGTAGAGCTTGAGTGCTGTGGTTTTCAAAGCTCTCCAAGGGATTCTTCTGAGCAGCCAGGGTGAAAACCTCTGAGGCCCTGACTCTGTGTTACTGGAATTCATAACCATCTGCATGTCACTTTGTTTCTGTGTCAGCAGCAGCAAGCTTATCCAGCATGGTAGGACTCTCAGGGTCTCTCATACTCGGCAGACAAATTTGACATCTAAAGGTTACTATGTAGTTCTAAAAAATTTCCTCTTCTAATATGTTGATGTTGTTTTTCTTATCTGTTCACTTTCTTTTTTTCCTATTCCACTGCTGCCTCCCTTATAAACTGGTTTTTAAATTTTATTATATATATAATATATATATTTTATATATAAATATTAATATATATTTATTTACCATACTTAAGCTCTGAAACTGAGTTATTCACCTCTGGATGATTGAGATTGATTCTAAAAATGTGGAAACATTCAAAATAAACTCTTTTTCAAATAGCAGAACTTCTTAGTAAGTAGGTGACAGTATGAGCTTAAGATAATACATGTAAAAATCCCATGTTGAAATTAAACCGCCTACTTCTGTGTAGAGAGAGTGAGCTTAGTCAAGAGCAGAACTCATAGAATGTATGTTAAATCTCCAGTTTTATCACACAATGTCTATAGCTTCTACAGCAGGTCTTTTAAATAACAATTGTTTATCTCTCAGGCTGAGTATCCAAGCAAAGGCCAAATAGGTATGTTGCCCATATTGCACAAGCCCTGGAAAGACAATATAGCAAAACTCTGCTTTCTCATAAACAATACCAATCTCAGACTTAATCTTTAAATTCTATGGTTAAAAGGTGGTAGCGCTGTACACAGAATTTTGCATGAGTTTGCTTAGGGAATAAACCTATGTCAAACCACAGGTCTTGTCACCAACATAAGCTCAATTCACACATGCTATTAGTGCATTATTACCACCACTTTAGACCTGGGGCTGGTTTTCTCCCCTCTCTTATCTGTGAAATACTTCCTTAATCTCATCTGGGTGGTGTTTAATTAATCCTCACCAACTGTGATTTATCTGGTTTCCTGCGCATCCTTATGCTCTCAGGGTTATGCTGTGTCCAAACTCCATCCTGCGTGAAACCCAATCCTGAAGCCTCCCATCATAAGAAAGAATCAAAATCAAAACCGCCATGTATCCTGTCTTAACAGAAATGAGATAAGCTTTTCCTTCACTTAGGACTGTAGCCTGATGCTGCTTAGCCGTGAGCCTTGACTAAGGCTTACTCATAAAACCTGGTTTCTAGGCCAGGCACGGTGGCTTATGCCTGTAATCTCAGCACTTTGGGAGGCCAAGGCAGGCGAATCACTTAAGGTCAGGAGTTTGAGATCAGTCTGGGCAACATGGTGAAACCCCATCTGTACTAAAAATACAAAACTTAGCCTGGTGTGGTGGTGCATGTCTGTAGTCCGAGCTACTCAGGAGGCTGAGGCACAAGAATTGCTTGAACTCAGGAGGCAGAGGCTGCCATGAGCCAAAATAGTGCCACTGCACTTCAGCCTGGATGACAGCTAGAGATCCTGTCTTAAAAAAATTAGCTGGGCCTGGTGGCTGGTGCCTGTAAATCCCAGCTACTCAGGCAGAAGAATCACTTGAACCTAGGAGGCAGAGGTTGCAGTGAGCCGAGATTGCACCATTGCACTTCAACGTGGGTGGCAAGAGTGAGACTCTGTCTCAAAAAAGAGCCACCCAGCACTTTGGGAGGCTGAGGCGAATGGATCACAAGGTCAGGAGTTCAAGACCAGCTTGACCAACATGGTGAAACCTCATCTCAACTAAAAATGCAAAAATTAGCCAGGTGTGGTGGCACATGCCTGTAATTCCAGTCACTCACGAGGCTGAGGCAGGAGAATCTCTTGAACCCCAGGGGTGGAGGTTGCAATGAGTTGAGATTGCATCACTGCACTCCAGCCTGGGGAACAAAGCAAGACTCTGTCTCAAAAAAAGAAAGAAAAGAAAAAGAAAAACCTCTCTAGACATATTGGACTGTCTGGCATCCAGCTGGCAGCAGGGCAGAGATACTTCCCTCAGGACTTTCAACTCATTTTCCTGACCCTGGGTTGTATTAGGTTGCTGCAAAAGTAATTCGGTTTTTGCCATTAAAAGTAATGGCAAAAACCGAGTTACTTTTGCACCAACCAAATACCCTCACGGTAAAAGGGAAGGAACTGAAAAACAAAATTGGTGGCATTCCTCTGAATCATTTCAAGGCTATAGGAAAGGTAAAATTTCATTTCTTACATTCCTTTGTTGACTTATTTCCAATCTCTTTCCAAAGAGCATTTGAGTCAGTGAAATCCGCCTCCCTTAGTGTGTCTGCTTAGTAGGCTTTGATGGAAACCTTTGTTGCTGTTAACCTTTACTACAGAAGCCTCAACCGTATTCTGTCTCTGTATCCCATTCCATTCATGGCTGAAATAAGGGCTGTAGCTGCAATCACAAGTGACTTGCTTCAGCATTCACCTAACCAGCTAGTCATTCATTCATTCAACCAACCAACCAACCAACCAACCAACCAATACTGATTGAGTACCACCTATGTTAGGCAAATAAGCCAAGTGCTAGTATAAAGTGTAAGTGAAAATATATAAACTTAATCCTCATGGAATTTACAGGCTATAAAATAATTAGACTTTGAGTTCTGGAGAGTATGGAGGGATGGCACAATGGAATGAATTGAGACTACAGCAGCAGGCAGGGCCCTTGCCAGTTCCTATAGGCCAAATAGTGAGTTTGGCCTTAATCCTAGGAGCAACTGGAAGTCAGTGAAGAATGACCTGACTTTGGAAGTTTGGAAGAGACTCACTCTGGCTACCATCTGTAGAATGAATGGACATGACTAGAAGGAATGAGGGAGTAGAAGGGCTTCCCTTTCCATGCCCACTTCCTGTTCTCTTGATTCTTCATGTGGAAGAGTATGATCTTCTGGGAACTTCTCCCTGCCTTTCCTGGGACTCTACGACCACCCAGTGCTGCTGCTGAGGCAGCTCTGATCCTGGGAAACCTTGTGAGAATGATGGGCTTGCCCCTCTTTATTTAATTCCATGGCAGCCCCCTGCCATTCCTTGACAGCCCTGCTGTGGCCCAGCTGGCTCTGCACTGCAGAGGAGCCCCAGCTCCTCCAGGGCCTCAGTGCATTTTCCTAGCCGCAAATATCTGTTGTTTAGATGGATGAATATGGGACTGTGGCTCTTTGATCCTAAAATGGCCTTGGTCTTTCAGGTTCACATTGCAGGCCAGGAAGTTATATGATACCACCATCTTGTCCCACTGTAAGCCTCCAGCACTAACCCAGATTCAGACTCTAGGTATGTCAGAAGTCCCATAGATTAAGTCAGGAGGGGGAAGGAATGGAGCTGGGTCTGGAGGGATTCCTTTATATGCCAAGTAGCTCTTGTGAGGCCAGCTTATATAGAGGCCAGGAGGGATGTGATCAGAGGGTGGATTGCCCAGGTTAAAAAAGCACAGGGACAGACATGAATGGCATCTCCCCCATTCTTTATTTCTACTTGGGAGTTATGCCAGTTTCCCTATCTCCATGCTTGTTTAAGTCAGTTCCAGTGTCCCGATCAGCCCTGACATTCCCTTAGTACTTATTTTCAGAGGACCCAGAAGTCCTTATATAAACACAATTATTGGTAGCCCTCCTTGACTTTAAAGACTTTGTGAGGTAGATTTGTGGACTGGCTTTACTGTAATTCTTGCTCTGCATGAACACTTTATTCATTGAGAGAATTAGCTTCCATACCACTGGCTTTTGTCCTTCCTGTAGGCTTGAACATGACTGATCTACCCCCAGCTAAGGTTACCTCCTGTTAGGCTATGGCAGAGGAGGGGCTATTTCACAGCTAACAAGTTTGTTGTCAGTTTTAAAAAGTAGCCTCAATGACATGCTGGGGAATTTGGTGACTTCTACCCAACAGAAACCCTGGCATCCCCAAAGCTGACAAATAGTGATTGCAGTGTTCACACAGTCACAGACCTAACAGATAACCTCTGAGACATCTGGAGCTCATAAGTGGATTGAAACTCATTCTTCATGGCCTCTCCCCCCATCTATATTCTAACCTCTGTGGTGTAAGAGAAAGAGAATGAGGGACTAATTCCCCTGTGGCTTTAGAGCTATTCAGATCTTGGCCTGAATCTGGGTTCTGATTCTTTCTAGTTGTAACCTTAGGTAAACCATTTATCTTTGTTGAATCTCAGCTTACTAATCTTTAAAATGGGGATAATATACACGGTATTATAAAAAAAATTGTATGAAGTGTCTAGGATACAGAGTGGGTATTCAGCCAGAGTGTGGGCTATGGAGTCAACAGATTTGAATCATGGCTTCTCCACTTCCTGAGTATTTTATCTCTCCCTCAGTATCCACATCTGAGTAATGGGATAATACAGTACTATTTCCTAAAGTTGTTGTGAGAAATAATCGAAATTAGATAGTATGTGTAATGCATATAATACATGGTTATATATGTGAAAAATGTTTGCAGCTATTCACATTATTATTCCTACCTGCTTCCCTTCCCTTTCTGCTAGCCTTTCTTGTATTTTCCAGGAAGAAGGCCTAGAATTCTAATATAGTACTCAAGTGATGTAATGCTTTTAAGCATAATATGTTGGTTACATGAGTTAGGATAGGCATGGCTCCAACACCAAACAGACAACCAAATATATAATGGCTGAAACATAGTAGAGGGTTTTGCTCACATTACAGTCCAATGTGAGTGTTCCTGGTTGGTGGGTGATTTTCTTCAACACAGAATTTTAGAAAACCTTATCTTCCATTTATGGTTCTTCTATCCGCTGGGCTCCTTTACCACTTACAACCAGCAGGTGAGAAAAGAGTATGTAGAAGGGGGTATACCTGCTTCATAAACTCTTGGCCAGGACTTGACATGTATCCTGCTCACATTTTATTGGTGAGAACTAGTTGTATGGCTGTACTTAATTGCAAAGGGGCTGGGAAAGGTAGTCACTGTGTGCCCAGGAGGAAAAGGAATCAGAGGTTTGGTGAAGAGTCAATAATTACTGCCATTCATAATTTAACTTTTTTTTAGGAAATATGGAAATTTTAAGTTATTTGTTGCTCTGAAGTATATTGGTGCCTCCAGAAAAGAACAGATAGTGTGGTGGTCTCCATGGCAACTTCCAGAATGCCCCATCATTCTCCTGACACTCTGGGCACAGAGATCTGGGCTTATAAGGACTGTGTTTAGCCCATCATTTATTTTATCCTATCCTAAAAAGAGAAACTTAGAGCCTTGATAATCTTCTTACTTATTTCATACAGCATCAGTAGTACTCATGGATGACTTAGAAATTTTCAGAGTAGACATGCTGAGCACTGGCTAAAGAGCTGGAGGAGGCTTGGGGTTTTTGATAGGACCAAGAAAGGAACAGGAAATGTTCATTCATGTCCACAGCAAAGGCAGGACCAGAGAGTAGGAGTACCAGGATTCAAAGGCTAGGGAGAGATGAGCAGGGAGATGATTAGAGCAGGGGGCAAAGCTGGCACACAGACCTTGATTTCAGGAGAAAAAGAGGAACAGTGATTAGGCTCCTGTAGGAGAATAAGTAAAGGTTTGGAGACCTGGGTGATTGCTTGGGATGCCAGTGGCATTTGAGACCAAGCAGGGGTGTGATGATGGGTGGGTCAGCTTACCTTGCAGAGTGTAGCATAAATGGGCACAGCCAGAAAATTGCTTCTCGCTCCAAAGCTCTCTGATTTAGGAATTTGGGGCATAATGTGGAACATTATTAGATTATTGACTCTCTGTTTAAGGTTAATGCCATTTCTTAGGAAGATTTCTTTTGGTTAGTCTCAGTTGTGCTACAATAACTGTGTTTCTCTAAACTCCAAGGGCTCTTTTTATTGAATCAGGTGTCTTTGCTATCTCTGGCTTCGCTTTACAAGAAAAATTAACGTTTGAAAAATGTCGGGATTCTGTGGTGGAAATCTCACATGGAGTCTGCCAACCTTCTGCCTGGCTCCTACCTGTGACCTGATTGCTTTCCAAGTGTTTCCAGAATCCACTTGACTAGATTTGTGGTTACAGTGAACCTATTACAGCACAGAAAACTGCCATGCTTAAAGGCCAAATAGAAGTGATTTATTCATTGAAATTTAACTAACTTAAGGGGAAAGAAGGAATTTGATTTATTTAAAAATGCCAGGGATGGGTTTGACGTATACTAAGTTGTAAATAAATGCAGAGAGGTTAAGGAGTATGGACATGGGGAGTTTTTTGTCATCTTCTAAACTTAGAACCATGCTGCACAAGTGTAGGGTGTTAATACTATGAAGGGAGCAACACACACGTATTTAGTATTATGATTTCAGCATTTGAAGTTAAAGTTTTTTCTCCTTCTTGACTGCAAACAAACAACAGCATTAAAAAAAAAAAGGCAAAACCAATCTTGATAATAGTACCATCACCTTATTCAAGTTGAACACACCTCAGAAATTAATAGAAACAATGAGTATCCAATTAACAGCATAGCACAGATGATGTGTTTGCTTGCACCGGAAACTCTCTTTGAATTAATTTCTGTGACTTATCTCTCATTGTGATTTTCGAACACACACAATGACTCCACTACATAAAAAGGAGTCGTCGAGACCACATGAGAGGCTTCAAGTTTTCAATAGTTTGGTGTTTTAGGATCATGCCTGCCAAGTCAATTGTGGCAGGACATCGAGGGTGTGGCTAAAATTAATCCTGGTGATCAAAATCTGGAAACCTAGTTGCAGACATTGAAAGCATCTCTTACCTTTATACCTTTTATTATTTTTAAAACCAAATTGAAAACAATTACCTGGGTTATAAACCAAAACCAAAAACACCAAGTTCACGATATTCTCTGTAGGGTTGTACACTTCAGGGCACATTTGCATTTATTAACTGAGGCTGGATCTGTGACCATTTGTATTTTTTACTTACTGGTTCACACTTTCATTTTTCTTCTGGGCCAAGTTGCTTTCATTCCTTCAAGCCAGTTAAGAGAAAGAATAATTTAAAAAATATCCTAAGTCAAAATCTGAGGATATAGTAGGCTGTTTTCCCCTTTCAATCTCATTATTAAATTTCCCTTTTTCTTAGCAAATTCTCCAAATCAGATTTGGAATGAAAACTTTATGTTCTCAATTAAGTGGGGATTGAATCATCATTATTACTGCCTTGTATTTCTTGCCTATTTGCTATGAACAAGGCCCTGTGTGATGACAGTGACCATCATGGATTTGCTGAAATACCACACTCCTTACACTGCCATGAACCAAAAAGGAAAAGCAAATTTTGAAATCGTGTTTTTGAATTAAATAGGGTGCCCTACCCCAAGATTTATTATAGTTCCCAGATTCCAAAAGAAAAGTAAAAATGACTGCTGACTTGGTAATAAAGATAAGACATTGTTTAGTATCATGTGTGGATTCTGAATATTTAAAAAGGAGATTTTAAAATATTACCAAGAGTTAGAAAATTAGTGAAAGATTTCATTTGAACTGTCATATACTAAAAGTAGTTATCATACTATAGTAGTCCATAATTTATAATTATGATACGTGTACTGCTGGTTTAAATTGGTCTTTTTTCCTCTCCTTTTCCTTCATTTCTTCCTTTCTGTTTCCCTCCTCCTAAACTCCTACATACTCATATCTATCTAGTACATAAAGATGTAGACACCATATATTTATTTCTTTTCATTCTTGTAACAGATTCTATCCGTATAAAACCAAGTCAAGTGAAGGACATGAATAAGTTACTCTTAGCTGCTGCTACCATCTTTATAGCCCATGAATTTCAGTGTTGCAAATTTATAAAAGGCATTTTATCTTTTTCCTACCCATCAGTGGCTGGTCAAGTAAGTTACTAGTGTAAATTTTTCTCCATCTCCTTTTAGCAAGATAAGAGATATTTTAGTACTGAGAGCTTTGAGCTCCTGGAGAGAGGTAGGACCATATTACACTCTCTAAATTTGATGTATTGTTTTATTCAAACCTCACCATCCTATGAGGTAGGCTATAGAAAACTAAGGCACAGCAATGTTAAATAACATCTCCCAAATCACTCAGAGCTGCTCTTCACACGACCTACTTGAAGTAATCATGCATTAGGCAGTAATGAAATCAGAGTAGATGTCAGAGAGGAAACCGATCAGTTTGAGTTCTTAAAAACCAAATGTCACTCAAAATTTTAATTTACGTGTTGAAATTAAAGTTGACACATGGAGATGTGAGGTAAATTGAGTTCTCTTTTTTCCTGATAATCTATTTTTTTATAAGATAGGAATATTATATAAAGAGTGATTCTTTTTCCCCAAGTACAGTTCTTCAGAATCCAGGAGCTGAATTTAGTGACCTTTTGACCTAATGCTAGCTTTAGTAGGAAAAACAGCAGGACCTGGGCTGGCATGCGTAGCCCCACCCCTGGGGTGAGTATAATAGTCACTTCTCATACATTCAAAGACAAATCAAGTTCTTTCCTGTTTGACTGGTTGAAGGACTGCAGTCCTCTGTGACAAATTAGTACATAGCACGTAATCTAAATAGATTTTTATTGTTCTTACAAACACCTTAAGAACTTTACAATTGCCAGCTTTTTACCATCAGCACCTTTCCTTACCTAGTTGCAGAAAAGACTTTTCATTTTAATTATAAGATGTGAGGGGAAATGAAGTAAATTACCTGCTTAGGGTCTCTTAGAGAATCTCTAATAGAGGAAAGATAATGAAGTTTTGAGTATTTGTGACTCAAATTGGCAGTCCATAAAGATAGCCCCAGAGCAGTCTGTCTTTGATCTTGCAAAAATTCTTCAGTAGCAGTTCTTCTGAATGCCTTTCACATTGTCAGAGTGAGAATCATGAACATGGCTGTCATGCAGGAATTAGTGTCTACCCTCCTCATAAGAAAGTCAAATGAGAAGAGCAAAGAGTATTAAAATGAAGAGAAATGGAGTTAGAGAGACACAGAAAGGGAATTAAGAAGAAAATGGTAAAAGAAATAAAAGAAAAGAGACTAGGAAATTGGCTGTGATGTCTTCGTTAGGACCCCATGTTTAGTAATGCTTTTGGCCTTAAAGTCTTTTATTATCTGAAATTAATGTAGTTGCTGTCTTATGGTTAAATTTTACTGGTGTTCTATTTTTAATCCTCTAACACTTAAATTCCATCTACCTTACCCTGATATTATTAATGTTGTTTTACATTTTAATCATTTTTTAACCCCTCAAAATATTATTTTTGTAAATAGCCACTGTTTATTAAAATTAATTCATGTATTTACTTTTATCTTTCTCTTTAATCCATCTTCCATCTCAGATTGAAACCACTCTCTTTCCACCTACATTGTATTCTTTAGAATTTTTTCGGTCAAAATCTACTAGAGCAATTTTTTTCCATTTTTGTTTGCCTGGAAGTATCTTTTTTCCTCCTTAATATCTTATTAAGGATATTTTCCAAAGAACAGAATTTCAAGTATAGTTTTTCCTCTGAGTGCATGAAAGATTTGCCTCTGTCATTTAGTCTCCATTATTGCTCTCGAGAAGTTATCTGTCAGTTTAGCTATTCCTTTCACAGTAATTTATTCTTTTCTCAGTTGCTTTTGATGTTTCCTCTTTTTTATTGTTTTGCATTCTTACTACCATGTGTTTAGATGTAGATTTCTTTTTTATTTATCTTGTTTAAGATTCATTAGAATTGCTAATTCTGTGGACTAGTATATTTTATGATTTCTGGAAAGTTCTCCATTACATTTTCAAAGATTGCTTCTGACCTAGTCTTCCTCCTCTGCCCAATTAACCATCTTTCTGAAACTTCAATTTGTTAAACCTTTTAGCTCTTTCTCTCTACATATCTATACATATCTATTTTTAAAATATTTTCAATCTAATCATTCTGAGCTACATTATGGCTGTTATTTTTCCATTCTATTTTCAAGTTTATTAAATATTTCTTCAGCTGTATCAAGTCTGTCATTTAACCAGTCCATTGAATATTTAGCTTCTGTTACATTTTTCATTTCCAGAAGTTGTATTTGGGTTTTTAAAGCCCACAAACTCATGCCAGTTAGAATGGCAATCATTAAAAAATCTGGAGACAACAGATGCTGGAGAGGATGTGGAGAAATAGAAACACTTTTACATTTTTGGTGGGAGTGTAAATTAGTTCAACCATTGTGGAAGACAATGTGGCGATTCCTCAAGGACCTAGAAATAGAAATTCCATTTGACCCAGCAATCCCATTACTGGGTATATATCCAAAGGATTATAAATCGTTCTATTATAAGGACACATGCACATGAATGTTCATTGCAGCACTGTTTACAATAGCAAAGACTTGGAACCAACCCAAATGCCCATCGATGATAGACTGGACAGGGAAAATGTGGCACATATACACCATGGAATACTACGCAGCCATAAAAAACACTGAGTTTGTGTCCTTTGTAGGCACATGGGTGAATCTGGAAACCATCATTCTCAGCAAACTGACACAAGAACAGAAAATCAAACACCACATGTTCTCACTCATAGGCGGATGTTGAAAAATGAGAACACATGGACACAGGGAGGGGAGCATCACACACTGGGGTCTGTGCGGGGGAACTAGGAGAGGGACAGCGGGAGGTGGGGAGTTGGGGAGGGATAACATGGGAAGAAATGCCAGATATAGGTGATGGGGAGGAAGGCAGCAAACCACACTGCCATGTACGTACCTATGCAACAATCTTGCATGTTCTTCACATGTACCCCCAAACCTAAAATGCAATAAAAAAAAGATAGAATATTATTTTAGAAAAAGACATTTAGACAGTGGTCCTAACACGTTCATTATAATTCCTCCTCGTTGGCATAAAGACAGTGAGCTTTTACAAGGCTTTATAAAAGGCATATGCATTTATGCCTTTAAATGGTACCTCTTAGGTTTCAAAGCAGAAAATAGATTTTTAATCTGTAACAATACTAATCTTCTGAAAGTTCTCCAACTGACTTCTGTTGGTTTTGAAAAATGAAATTTGACGTTACTAGTTCGCATTGTGATTATTATGCCAGCTTTAGAAAGAAATTAATCTTCCCCAGACCTCAATCTGTCCTCCTTCTTAAATTACCATACTGTGGTGATTTTGTAAACAATCATATTTGCTATATTTTCCTGCTATGTATACACTTAAATAACAATGTATACACACTCTTCGCCAAGGTTGCGAGATGAATAATGGTAATATGCCTGTCAAAATAGAATCTGCTTTTATTTTACATATAAAGAAAATTAGTTCATATACAAGTTTTTAAATCAGATCTTCTTTCTGCTTAAAGTGAAAAATACTGGCTCCCCTAGTCAATCCTTGCTAGTTGTACAAAGTTTTATTTCAGCAATGTATTCAATAAATGATTATTGAAATTAGCTGGGCATGGTAGTGAATGCCTTTAGTCCCAGCTACTCAGGAGGCTGAGGCCAGAGGATTGCTTGAGCCTAGGAGGTTGAGGCTGTAGTGAGCTGTGATCATGCTGCTGCACTCATGCCTGGGCAACAGATCAAGACTCCGTCTCAAAAAAATTAAAATGAAATATTAAATAAATGTTTGTTGTACATATTTAAGTATGCCAGGCTCTGTTCTGTGTGCTTGGGATGTATCATAAGCAAAAGAGACAAAAATTTCTGACTTTATGGATATTGCTTCTATTAGCAATAAATATAATCAAAATAAATATAATCAATAAAAAAGTATATAGTCTATTGGAAGGTGAAAACTGCTATGGCAAATCAAGGAGAACAGGGTAGTGGGGTAGAGGTGTGTGATGAAATTTTAGTGGATGGCCTTATGAGTAGATAACATCTGAACAGAGATCTGAGGAGGTGAGGGAGGCCGCCTTGTGGATTTCTTGGGGAAGAACATTACAGGAAGAGGGAAGAGCTTGTGCAAAAGTCCTATAGAGGCAGGAAGGTAGCTGGCATGTTCAGAGAAGAGAAAAGAGACCAGAGTGGATGCAGATGAGGTGAGAGGTAACAGCAGTAAGTTTGGAGGAGGGCCTACAGCCACACAGACCTTGTTAGATCCTTGGCTTTCCCTGAGAGTGAAAGGGGGAGCCATTTGCTGGAATTCAACCAGCAGTGTGATATGGTCTGACTTACCCTTTGAAAGAGTAACTGTCTCCTAGGGGCAGTCACTCTTTCAAAGAGTGAGTTAGACCATATATAAACTCCTTGATTTCTGAGGGGTCGGAGTGTCTCCTTCTGTGTGCTTTAGAATCCTTCCCTTGCCTTGTTTCATGGCATTGAAATGTCTCTTGGTTATGTCCAACTGTGTCTTTCACTGATGGATTCTAAAATATTTTCTAGTTGCTTGGCTCTGCCACATGGGTCCAGTGTTCATTTAAGCATAACTGTACTAAATCCTTTTTCCAGGTCAGTATAATAAAGGAGTGATGTGCAATTAAAAAAAAGAAAGTGACTGTGACTTTTGGGCTGAGAATACCCTGCAGCAGGGCCAGGATTGCATCAAGCAGGCTATTGCAGGCACCCAGGCAATTACAAATGGCATTCAAAAATCTAGTTCACACAAATTTAACTTCTTAGGAAAGGATTTATATCTAGTGGCTTGTGTCTGAAAGCTGAGACGTGGACTGGAAAACATTTTATTATGACAAAATTGATGCCAGGTATATAAATCTGATTGCAAATTGAACCATACAGAACTGTATTTTATATCTGGACTGTAGCATAAAACAAAAATCCTATCCCTAGATGAATATTTTCATTATGTATTTGGCAAGAACAAAGGTGGAGTCCATCCCTTCTTTCTCCTTAATCTATGAATATTACGTGCTGAGACATTGGAAGTCACATTACCAGGTTTAGGACATACATTTAAGAAAAGTAATACTCGTCCTTACCTGAATTCCCCACCAAAGTCCAATAAAGAGGTGTCTGTCTATTATTGGCCATTAACAAACATTCTGGAATGTACTTCTTAATAAACCAAACCTCCATGCACAGTAAAATATGAGTGTGAGTATATTATAAAAAATCCATTTTATAATTTAAAAGGCTTTTCTGTATTTATCAAGAAAACAAGTCAGAAGAAGGGTTGAGAAGGCTCTTGATGTTTTTAACATGTACCCGAAGAGATCAGCTTCAAAAACTACTATTCACATATGATCTGGGTACCCATCCTCAAGTCTTCTCATCCCCTCAGCTCTGATCTGATTGTACTGAAAGTCTTTCACTTCCTCATGAAACCATGTTGCCTGGGCCAGGTGCATGTTCACGTGCTGTTACCTCTTCTTGGACAGATCCCTTTCACCCCCGCTTCAACAGGTTGACTTATATATTAGGGCTCATATTAGGTAGCACTTCCTCCAGAAGCCTTCCCTGTCTCCTGAAGCCTGTGCTCCCATGGTACACTGACTAGTCCACGTCATAGCACTTCTCACACCATGAGTGTTCATTTCTTATCTAACCACCAGATTGGGAGATAGTAGATGTCTTGTATATTATGTATCCTGAGCACCTAACATATACCTGGATACACAGTAGCCATCCAAGGGGAAAAAATGAGTCCTGTCTGTAGTTTTCCTTAGTATTTATAATCTTGTCCATCTTCCAGGGCATTTATTCAACAAATAGTAATGAGCATCTACTATGTGCTGGGTACTGTGGTAAGTGCTGAAGATAGAAGTGACTATCACAGCTAAAGCCCCTATGCATGGAGATTAGATTCTATAAAGTCTCCATCCACACTCCCTTATATCCATTTGGCAAGAAAATATCAAAACATATAGTCGGGGAGAAAATAAGGATCCATGGATTGAGTCTGTTGTCCCTTTACTTTATAAAAGATAAGTTGGTCTTATTTAGTGTTTTCCCTTGATATTTATTTAGTACCTGATAGAGCTGGTGTCAACATTTTCATCTCATCTCATGGAACTGTATCTCCCTTGTTTGATTGTCCTAAATACCTGTACAAAGCAATTTTCTTTAAATATGAGACTACAACATACATTCTTATTTGCTAATTGAACAATGAATTGTATTTGTGATAAAAGTATTGCATAGAAACTAATATATGAGATGGGATTGGGAATTAGTAAGAGTAAATCCATATACCACACACTAAAATGAGTCAATTTCTTCTGAGCCATAGAATACAGGTATTTATAATTTACCTCTTCTCATTGCATAAGATAATGGCATTGCAACAAACCTTGATGGGAAGAAGCAAAATGTCCTGCTCTTTAACCTTGGTATTCAAATGATGAAATTATGAACTGGAACTAATCCTAATAATCTAAGTCAATGTGTAAAACAGTTTCCCAGGGTGACCAGCTGTATTGATGGTAGATTTTAAAGTATGAATTAAAGGAAGACTCAGGGCAACATCACACCCATTGGGAGAATCCCTTCACTACACATTTTGCTTATTTTTTCGAAAAGCCTCCCTTATTAGCATTGTTATTTGTCCTTCTGTACCCTGCATTCCTGGCTTTTAACATTGTATCCTGAATGTTTAGAAGTGGGGTAGAAGCTCTGGAAATAGGGAGAAGAAATTTTGGGGTTTCTCAATTAGGGATTGAAATAAGAATCCATGCCTGCCATATTTGAGGGACATCAGTGACAATTTAGAATGCAGTGAACATTGTGATATGAGAAGTTCTTGAAAGGTTTTACACAGAGGAGTGACCCAATTCAAATCATATTTTAAAAGGATGATTCTGGCAGTAGGTGACAAATGGGCTTTAAGGGGACAACATCAAAGAGGTAAGATAGAAATCTATTGCCAAAGTGTGAGCAGGAGATGGCGTGGGCTTAGCCCAGGATGGTGATGGTGGAACTGATAAGGGGTGGTTGCATTCTGGACTGAATATGGGGTATAACATAGACAAAGAAGTCAAGGATAACTAAGATTTTTGGCTTGAACAACTGGAAAGGTGAAATTATGTAATAGGAAGAATGGATGTGGGTAGGTGTTAAGAAATCAACAATTCAGACTTGGGCATGTACAGCTAAACCTTTAAATGGACTTACTAAGTAGGTATTTGAGGTTAGAAATCTGGAGCTCAGGGGAGAGGTAAAGACAAGAGATATAAATTTTATTTAACAATTTATAGATGGCATTTAAAGTCTTGAGACTGGATGAGGACATGTGGAGAGTAAGAGTATATACAGAAGAGAAGAAATCCAAGGATTGGGCCCTGAGTCCTCCAGCATTGGAGGTTTGTGTGTTGAGGAGGACCTGGTAAAGAAGGCTGAGAAGGAGTGGCCATTGGTGTAGACAGAGAATGAAAGAGAAAGAGGTGTCCTGGAAGCCAAGTGAGGAAGTGTTTCACGGAGGGCTGATTTTGATGCTGCTGATTGGATGAGAACTGAAACATGATCATTAGATTTGACAACCTGGAAGTCATTGATAACTTTCATAAGAGCTGTGTACGCACACACACACACATATACCAATACTTACACATCCCATGGGAAACTAGGAGAGAGAGGGATACATTTAAAAATATGGAAAATCTTAATTGATATATTAGGGTAAAGGGAATATGGAAAATATTTATATTATTCTAGTAATTTTTTCCTAAGTTTGAAATGATTTTAAAATAAGAAATTTTAAAAATAGAAAATGATAAGAAAGAAGTGAAGACAAAGTATATGGACAACACTTGTGAAAAGAAAGTATAGACATGGAATTATAGAGGGAGCAATTAGTGTGATTAAGGTAGGCTTTTTTTAAGCTGAGAGATGTTACAGTATGTTGTATGCTGATGGAAGTAATCCAGCAGACAAGAAAAAATCATAATGCCGAAGAGGAAGGAGTTGCTGGGCGTGTGCTTGATTTTTCAAATAAGAAAGGGCTTCTTCAAATCCCCTACCACCAAACATGAGAATGCATTCTACAACATTCTGAAGGGCACCTGTCCATGAAGACTCTGCTAGGGAAGAATTCATTTCCTAGTCTTTTCCAGCTTCTAGAGCCACCTTCCTCGTATTCCTTGGCTTGTGGCTCCTTCTTCCATCTTCAAAGCCAATGGTTTCCATCTTTTCTGTCTGACTCTGCTTCACTTTGTTTCTATTGCATGGCCTTCTTCTCTTCTGTCTGTCAAATCTCCCTTTGCTTTGTTTTTAGAATACTTGTGATTACATTTAGGGTTCACACCGATAATCCAGGATAATATACCCTACCACAATCCTTAACTTTTTCCATGGATAATAGAGTTCAAAGATTCCAGGGATGAGGATCTGGATATCTAGGGGCCATTGTTTAACCTACCCTAGTATTAAATCAGCACAGAGGGGGCTTTGCCCTTTCACTACTTCGGAGTTCATTCTTGTCTGTAATGAACTGATAGATGGAAAAGAGAAGAGTAATTTGAAAAGCATACAACGTTTTATAGAATCCTTTCATTCATAAAAGTATTCAGAGGAATTGAATGCTTTGCTTGGAGGCCCCATTCCTGCTGCTGTGGTAGTGGCTGTGGCCACACAGGTTAGCAGTTCCGGCTGGCCTTGCACACTGGCGGTGCTGCTGAAGTGGCCTATGCCGTCAGCCTCAAGGAAGTGTAGTGGTTTTCCAACTTGTGGTAATTTCCTTATCTGCTTAATTTAACTGTCTCAGTGGCCAGTGCTACAGAGTTTTTTAATAAAGAGGCCCTAGACTCAGCTCCAGATCCCAGGTCCAGAGAATCTGGTTGTAAACCTTTCTTTCAATTGACCCATGTAATTGAATTATTGGATGGTATTTTTCCATGCATCTCTATTTTATTATTTCTTTTCCATGTTGAACCCCAAAAGTTTGTTATGAAATTTGCTTTCTATCATCCTGAGAGGAACCTAGGCTAAACAAAACAAAATTTAGGATCCATAATCTCTAGGTAACTTCTACCAAAAAGATAGCCAACCTCCACATCCACTCTCTCTAACTCAGAGCAATATGCAGGGCCCTGAAATAGGCACTCAGAAGGTAGAAAGGCTAATAAGGAGAAGTGCCTCCACCTTGGGAGTTTATGATAAGTAGGACACATAGGTTGTGAGCATCCAAGCCTGTTATGAGACAAATGCTATAAGAAAGGTATGGGATGATATGGAAAATATCACTCTTGGCTGGGGTGAGGGCAGATAAACAAAAGACTTCTTGGATGTGTTTGGGAAGCTGAGACTTGCCCACAGACTGGATGAGGGTGTTTAGGAAGCACAGAGGCCAGAACACAAAGAAAATCCTGAGCCTGGAGACTGAGGTATGTGAGTGGAGAAGGGAAAGCCAAGAGTGAAAAGCAGATGTGGCTGGGGTGTATTTGATGTATTTGGTTCTGAAATGGCTAGCATGTGGAAAACTATAAAAAGTAGATAAGAAGTTGGGCCTGGATCTAAGAGACGGGGCTAAGACTGGAGACTAGAGAATTGGAGATTAGCCCAATAGGGTCACCACTAAAGTCATAGAAGTAGACACGATTGCTAAGGATAACATGAAGGTAAAAGTAAGGGACCCTCGCAGAAACCTACCTTGAGGATACGGGGAGCACCAACACAGGCATCAGCGTAGTTACAGGCAAACTGACAGCTAAACACACAAACCACTAAACACCCAGGGGGACAAGGAGATGGCATCGTGCAGATGGCCAGCAAAGAGAGCATTCCAGATGTCCTTGTCTCTAGCAGAGTCAACTGGCATAATGCCAACCCTGTCTCTCTGTATTTATCACTTGTGGTGTGAGTATATTCAAATGCCGTGTGAGGCATTCATGAAATTTGGCAGGTTTTACGGACAGCTGCTTAGAAAGGAGGGCAGGACAAGTTAATGTATGCAACTGAGTCCAGCTGGAAAAGCCCCTCAAAACCATGGCACCCTTTGCACTATGACCTATCCATGTATTTAACTCTAGTATTTAAACTAGGAACAATTGTATTGTCAGAAAACACCACTAAATTCTGTGAATTGGTTAGAACATCAAAATTGTGAGCGTGTGTCCATGAAGCAATCAACATAGTTAAGTGGCTTGACTGTTGCTGAGATTATTGGCAAATATTCCTTTGCTACTTGTCCAATCACTTTATCATCTGCTGGTGGTTATATACAGAAAAATGGAAGCAAGAGCTAAAAGTTTAAGAAAATGATTACAGGAAACAATCTCCAAATGGAGAACATTTGACTGTAAGTATTGAGTGCTGAGCTAAGCCAATTTTGATATTTATAATTTGTTAGATTCTGTTTGATGACTATCAGAAGAATGGCCTCTGAAGAATAGAATTCAGAAAGAGTACCTGCTTCCTCTTAGACAACTTTGCTATCAGGTGGCATGTTTCAATTAAAACAAATTTCAGACAGAATTCTATCCTGTGTTCAGCTATTTATTATAAGCAGGCATAAACACTTTTACTAAGACTGGTCAAAGTTCCAATTCTATGTTTTTTAAAGCACTTTGCATAAAATGAACACTCTGAGGCAAATGCAATAATATTCTCATGACAGGATCGATTTACCTTTTAGTCACATCAGATGAAGGGATTCTTCATCATGGGATAAGAGTAGGAGGCACTTGTTCTGAATAAAGCTGAAGAATTAGGTGCACTATTTGGCTGGTGGGTGTACCTCACTCTTATGACCAATTTGTGCAGGGGTCAAGGTACCTGTACAACATTTCTAGCTACCACGTCTTAAACACTTCTTATTTTACCAAAGATAAATTGTTTTTCTTATCCCTCTAGAGCAAATCCAGATAGCAATAGTTAAAGCACATGCCTGAGAAGTACAGACTACTGAATACACTATTTCGAGTGTTAACTCAGCACCTCTAGAGTGCAAATTAAGTTAACTTGCACATATACATATTCATGATATGATGTAAATGGAAGTGTATTAAGGTAAATTACAGATAATATAATTATTCTTTTACTTTTTTTTTTTTACATAAATAGAGCAAAAGCCACTGTGCTAAGCTGAATAATGGTTCTCAAAGATGTCCACATCTGAATCCCTGGAATTAGTACATATTACCTTAAATGGCAGAAGGAATCTTGAACTGGGGAGATTATCCTGGATTATCTGGGTGGGTCCTGAATATAAGGCCGAAGTGTCCTTTATAAGAGAAAGGCAGCAGGAGAAGAGACTGTGAAAGAGGCAGTGTGGTGATGGAAACAGACTGGAGCGCAGGAAGATGGAGGGAAGCTGTAGAATATAGGTGGCCACCAAAGGCTGAAAAATAAAGAAAGTAGATTCTCTCCTTACGGCCTCTAGAGAAAACCAGCCCTGTTGACACCTTGACTTTAGCCCAGTGAAACTAATTTCAGACTTCTGACTTCCAGAACTGAGACAGAATACCTCTAAATTCATGGCAATTCATTACAGCAGCAATAGAAAACTGATACAGCCATCAGTATTAATGGCAGGAGCATGTTGATCCAGCACATGGACATTTTCATGGGAGCTTTTCTGAAAACCTTTGCGATACATGGCGGACCGTTCTTAGGTTATTAACAAAAGCCCTTTATTGAGGGCCACGGAGAGAGGGGAAGTGATACAAAAGGTGCAGGTTTTAAACTGTTTTTAGGAACAGACTCAAAATCAGTCCCTGAATCTATAAAAAGTCAACTATTTCTCTGCCTCTCACCAGACGCAATGGGACTAGATCACCATTTAAATGAAAATCAAATATAATGAAGCCATGTTTTTGTTCCATTAAGCCCATCAGGATTGTATTCTGGCCAGGTACCAAATGAGCCAGGACTGCACTTCAGCAAATGGCTTGTCTGATAACAAGTAACTTACTCATTGATTCCGTTCCCAACCAAATAGGGTGCTTTATTGAACAAGCATTAGGCTGTCTTAGTCCCATTAGAGAATGTTAACATATCAAAATGGGACATTAAGTTAGAGGAATTCAGTTCCACAAAGGAAAGTGATTTTAAGAAACTGGAAACTATTGATTATCAAGTTAGAGAAAGGGAAACTGCCTGGCTTCTACTCTACAGCAAGATAGTATAGGGGAATGAAAACCAGCAAAACCTTTGTTCAGAGGGACTGTCAGTTTTGTATTCGAGTGAAAGCATTAGTAAAGCCTTGGTTTTGTCATGTCTATACTTGCTTCCAGGGTTATCACAAAAATTAAATAAGTATATTGGCTCAGTCCTTTGCACATAGGCACACAATAAATGGCAGTTGCTAGTTACAATAGGAGAATTAGGATCAGAACTTCAGGCAGAAGGAGATCAATACCCAAATGGCAGACCAGTGGATTGCTCTAGGGGGTCTCTAGATAAGCTCCTTTTATCAATATGTACAATTTTATGTACTACAAAGGAGAAAGTACATTTTTCTTTTCAAGTGAATTAGCTGTACTCACAAAGCAGAAAACAATCCCTTTCAACACAAAGGTAGTTCCTGGATTCCAGGCCAAATGCTACTTGACTATTCAGGTAGGTCATTTCATCTTATTAACTACCATTAATCCACTAAGTCAACATCTTAATACTGGCATTTTTATTTGAGCTAGCAGAAGGCTTTTACTCCCAGTTTCAAAACATACACTTCCCCTGGTTCCTAATGAGCAATACTGTAATCAGAAAAGAGGACAGGCAACCTAGAAGAGAAGTAGAGGAAAGAATGGTAAAATTGTTTATTCTAGGATGTTTTGGAGACATGAAAAAGTAGTGGGGATGGGTTTAAACTTTTAATATGGTTGCATGATTACTTTGTACTAAAGTAAAATGCTTCCTCTTCCCAGAGCTTTTACTGCAAGTGCACTCAACCAAGCACGTTTCAATTGACCTATAACTGAGGGTTAGCCAGAAGTTTCATTTGTTTGTAATGTGTAACCAGGTCTCTATGATTTATCAGACCAGACTGCAAATCTTGATGGAGAAGAAACCCAAGCTTCTGTTTGAACTGGAAATACTGGCCATTGGACACCTTCTAATATTATTGACTTTAGCTTTTTTTCTTTTCTCACAAGTTGGAAAATGATAAGGAAGAAAGCAACTTAACAGTAAAATGAAAAGAGTACACAGATGAAAGATTAAAAGGTGAAATGTTTTCACTCAATTAAGCCTGGGTTTAGGCCAAAATCCCATTCAGGTACTATAGCTGTTTTTTTTGTTTGTTTTTTAAAGCCTGTTGCCCAGGCTGAAGTGCAGTGGCATGACCTCAGCTCACTGCAGCACTCCATCTCCTGAGTTCAAGCGATTCTCTTGACTCAGTCTCCCAAGCAGCTGGAACTACAGGAGTGCGCCATGTTGGCCAGGCTAGTCTCAAACTCCTGGCCTCAAGTGATTCTTGCACCTCAAGCTCCCAAAGTACTGGCATTACAGGTGTAAGCCACCATGCCCAGCCCACAGCTGTCTTTTCCTCTCACCTTCCACATTTCAGTCTGAGGCAATGAGCAAGTGCCGAAATCCAAGAACAGCTCATTTCTTTTGTTCCTTAAGAGTGAACCTCCTAGTACAGTTTTGTAAATGTAAAATACATATCTCTTCTTAGAAATAAGTGGTGTGTTATAAATAATTACCTCTATTATTACATATGAGATGACAGAAACCTTGGGAAGGCGTGAACTCGAACAGGAAGGGAAAAGATTCCTTTTCTTGCAATCCAGCCCTGGTATCCTATTTCTCTGTTAGCATTTATTTATCCCTGTGTAGATGGAAGTCACAAGCTGAGGGTAGACAGCCAGCATCAGACCTGTAAACTATCTGTGTCCAATTGGACAATACTGCTGGTTTAAAAGATTGAACTGAAATTGGTATGAATATAAATTCTAGGGAAATATAGAAGCTTCTGGTGGCAGTAGAAGCCTCCTGAATTCAAATAACAAAAGCTCTCTCTGCTTAGGGCGAAATCCACACCTGCATCTTTGTTTTGGGCCTTTCGATGTTCTTTTTGCCTTTGGGCTGCCAAACTTTGAGTAGGCAAAGTACCCGTATACTCATATGCTTTAGCTGCTGCAGCAGTGATAGATGACATCTTTTTGCAATCATTTGGTACATCATTCATTCACTTTATATATTAAACTTAAACTTTTATTTTGAAATAATTTCAGATTTGCAAAAAAAGTTGCAAAGATAATACAAAGAATTCTTATACATCCTTTACCCAGATTCTCTAAATGTTAATATTACCATGTTTGCTGTATCAAACACTGTGTATAGGTATATGTATGTGTCATGTTATTTTTCTGAAACATTTGAGAGTAAAATACAGATATGGTGCCCATTTACCCCTAATGCACAAGTATTTTTGTTGCAGACAAGCACATTCTCTTATATAGCACCGTACAATGATAAACATTAGAAAATTATCATTGATACAAAACTGTTTTATGTATAGAACTCGCTTAAATTTTGCCAAGTGTTCAATTAGTTCTTTATAGTGTTTTAAAGAATTGTTTTATTCTTTAGTAAAGGATTATTTATATGTGGTAAAATTTACCCTTTTTAGTGTATAGTTTTATGGGTTCCAGCAAACTCATAGGAGGAGGCCTCTGATGGTCTGGGCCTGGTTTCCTGACCCTTTGCAAGTAGTAGGGCATCTCTAAAGATCTGGGCCCAGGATTCATTCTTGCAAGGTTTATGCAGTTTCCTTCAAAAGGAAACAGAATATGGTTTGAAAATTCATATGGTCCCCAAATTCACATGTTGAAATCCTAACTCACACGGCCATTGGCCATCGTGTTAGGAAGTGGAACCTTGCGGAGGTGAAATCATACCTACTCACAGGTCACCTCTGCTCCCAGGGATAGGATTAGCATCCTTATAAAGGAGGCCCCAGGGAGCTGCCTTGTCCCTTCTACCATGTGAGGACACAGCAAGAAGGTGCCACTTGTGAACCAGGAAATGGATCCTCACCAAATGCTGAATTTGTCAGTACCTTGATCATGGGTTTTCTAGCCTCCAGGACTGTGAGAAATAATCTGCTGTTGTTTATAAGCAACCCAGTCTGTGGTATTTTGTTATGGCAGCACAAACAGACTGAGACATGTCAGTCTGTTTGCACTTCCCTCCCCAGGCTGCTTCCCTCCCCAGGTAGACACCACAAGGGAAGCCTACTCCTGACCCTAGTCCTGGTCCTAGTCTTTCTCTTGAGCACTGGAAAACTCCCTGAGAAAAGTCTGTGAGTAGGTATGATTTCCCCTTGTGCCTGCAGCTCCCAGGGGTCCCATCCTCTCATGCTATCCCATACTCAGCCTTTGGCAACTTGTTAAAAATTTTAGCTGAATTCTTACCAGCTTGTATAGCATGTGGCACCTCTACCAGGTAAGTGAATGTCCAAGCTTGTCTCTCCTTAGAGGATCTTGACTTTCCTTAGGTGCTGAATTGGCTGGTTGCTCTGCAACCATAGCTGTATGATAATTCAAGAAAAGCTGTGACTTGACAGATTAGTTCTCATTTTTTTGTTATTGGGGTTTTAAGAATGAGAGTAGCATTTTTTCTCTTTTCTACACACTGAGCAGAAGGCAGATGTCCATTTTACATTTTATGATCATCTATAAATTTGATTTTTTTTCTTGCCATACCTTACTGAGAAAACATTTGAAGGAAAAACCATTGTTTCCTGATGTATCAGTAATGCAAAAAATAAATCAATGAAAATATTCAGGTAGATGTGCATTATTTTTGGAAATTTATCTCCCAGAGAACAAGCAGTCATCTGAAAAATGAAAATGATCACATCGTTAGGACACATCTAATGTGGTGATATAGTGATTAATCAGGGTTTGAAATTTAATTATACCTTCCAATAGGTTGTTTCCTGCAGTTGCTTCTGACCCACACTCAAATCATTGTTTGTGATTTTCCTGAGACTTATACATTTTAAAGTATGATTGGATAACATTCACCTCTGCCAAGCTCAGATGTAGATTTATTTGCTAAAGGCTTTTAGCTAGATAGTCTACTCTGAAAGTTATAGGAATTCTTTAAGTATTTTGAAGGGAAACTAGTGATTAAAAAGAAAAACTAACTGCCTTTGTTATAGGGAAATCCAGCTGCCTGGAACATCTATAGTGTTAACAGTTGTATGGAAAATATTTATATTATGAAGTCATGCAAAAGAAATTCCTGAACATTATCCTAACATGATAATTTGCTACTCTGAGATTGTTTTTTTCCCTCAGAGAATGGCTATGAAGCCCCAATAGGTTTTAGCTATTTTAGGAAATTGTGTCATTTCATGAAGGCAGCTAGTTAGTCATAAACATTTATTGGACACCTTCTGTATTGGATGCCGTAGGAATCTGAAATGTTGCAAAAGAAATAATTAATCTGAATAATTGTCAGGTATGGCGTTTTCTCTGGATCCACTTTGTCTAAACCTGTAACTCCCAGTGATAATTCACCATCATACCATAGTCGCAGCTCCTCTGTTTATCACACAGTTCTATCCTTTGAGGTTGGGACAAAGCCAACTATGGATTTCCTCTTAGTGTTCTCCCATGAGCCTTTAATCTCTCTTATACCTGGCCAACTGGACTCCCCAACTCAGGAACATGGTCTGACACAGTTCCCCCACAACTCAAACCTTCTACCAGGTACCTCATTGAATGAAAACGTCCTCATTCACCTCCACAAAAAATCTAAGAAAACAAATTTATACCAAACTGTACTTTACCAAGACATCTTTCTTAAGAGGATATCTTTCCTATAATATTTGTATATGTTTTCCTTTTGATTTGAACAGAAGAAGACGGTATAACCTCACACAGGTATCTGTCTGCAGTCCTGCATATCACTCTGGGAGCTGGCTCCTAGTCTGTATGTAGGCAGACTCTGCCAACATTCATGTTCAGGAGCAGGCTGCAACGAGCATAGTGAGGTTGTTCTGTGCTATCTCCACATTGCTGCCTATTCATCTTCATGACACCTGTGTTAGGAATGCCATCTTTGGAAACAGGACAAATTTTTCTCTTCTCCTTTTTTTGGTTGAATTTTCATCTTGTAATTCCAGTGTCAGCTTAATGTTTAGCGCTTATTTAACTGGTACAAATCCCTATCCAGGGTTCTGAGGCTCTCAATGACATCAAGTTTCTAGGTAGGAAAAGATTACAGTAGTCCCTTCTTATCCGCAGAAAATATGTTCCAAGATTCCCAGTGAGTGCCTCCTTGGATAGTACCAAACCCTACATATACTATGTTTCTTTCTATATACACATACCTATAATAAGGTTTAATTTAAAATGAGGCACAGTAGGAGATTAACAAGAACATAATAAAAGAGAACAACTATAAGCAATATACTATCATCAAAGTTATGTGAATGTGGTCTCTCTCAAAATATCTTATTGTACTATACTCACTTATTTTCCAACCACGGTTAACTTTGGGTAAGTGAAACCATGGGAAGAGAAAGTGCAGGCAAAGGAGGATTGCTATATTCTCTCCTGACTTTAAACTGAATACAGAAGACCAATCATCCCTAATCATTCTCTCTAAGAAACTAACAGAGGAAGCACTCCTTCTTCTGGGTAAGCCTCCTTAGGTGGGCCTAAGACACTGTAGTGCAACACTGCTTACCCATTCCCAGTGGACCCAGTATGTTACTGCTTGGGCTTGGCTCAAGAGATACCATGGTGAAAAGACTTTGAGTGAATTAAGTTCTCTGTAGTCTGACCACTGTAAAGAAGTTGTTTTAAGTCCTCTGGTGTTGAATTGGGAAGCCAATACTGTAACCCAAGACCTACAATCAGTTTAGAAACACTTGTCAGAGAATAAAAAGAACCTTAGAGTTCAGTCAAGCCGATGTGCCACAGAGGTTAGGGATGGGTGTGAGAAGAGTCAAGCCCTTCTGATCCGCCTGCCTTGGCCTCCCAAAGTGCTAAGATTACAGGTGTGAGCCACTGCACCCAGCCAATAACATGCGTTTTTTAATGTACCAGAAAATATCGAAAAATGTAAAGAAGATGAAACCCACCTTTACAGCTGAAATAGCAGCTATCTGTTAGGTGTGAACTGGTTGATATGTTCATAGCTTGAAATCAGCCATAGTAAAAAGTATTTATGCCACAGAAAGAGGGAAATGGTAGTTCAACTTCAGAGAATCAGTACTTGTGTTCATTTTATTTTGTACCATTTAATACAATATTTGTTCTGATGTAAGAGTTTCCTCCTAGGAATGTGTACAAGTGTGCAAAGGTATATAAAAGAATATTCATTAAAATATTATTTTAAATACAGAAATATTAGAAATAACCTAAGTGGCCATCAAAAGGCTAATGGATAAGTTGTATTCAGTTATTTAGTGAAATACTATATAGCAGAGAGAAAATCAACAAATTAGAACCTCATGTATATGTATATATATAGAAATATGTTTAAAATAGATAATATTGAGATTTTTTAAAAAAAAATTGAATGCATAAATATATCACTTGTTGGAAATTTAAAATAGTAAAAACTGGGTGCAGTGGCTCATGCCTGTAATCCCAGCACTTTGGGAGACTGAGGTGGGCAGATCACCTGAGATCAGGACATCGAGACTATCCTGGTGAAACCCCATCTCTACTAAAAATACAAAAGTTAGCTGGGCGTGGTGGTACACATCTGTAACCCCAGCTACTCAGAAGGCTTGAAGGCTGGGGCAGGAGAATCGCTTGAACCCGGGAGGCAGAGGTTTCAGTGAGCTGAGATCACGCCACTGCACTCCAGCCTGGGTGACAGAGGGAGACTCTGTCTCAAAAAAACACAAAACCACACAAACAACAAAAAAAATGATGTTATTATTTTGGAATGTAGTTAAAGCATAAAAATATGAATACAAATGGCAAATATGATTTCAGATAGAGATTTCCTCTCTCAGGGAAATAGGACTGGGGATGAGTACCTAAGAGGTTTGAATTGTATCTACACTATTTTATTTTTTAACATGGTGGTAGACAGGTGTTTACTTTATTCTATATAATTTTTGTTCTGAAATATTTTATAACAATTTAAAAAAGAATGGGCCCATTTGATTTAAAAAAGCTTAACAGCCAATCAACAAGGTAAAGAAGGCTCAGGGATCTTGAGATGCTCAAAGTTACAATGATCTCCAAGCAAACCTAGGTGGTCCCTTCCAGGAGGGCCTCATAAATCTTATCATGCCTCCTGGAGAAGTGGCTCTCAAGCTTTAGCATGCTTATGGCACCTGTGATTCTCATTTAGTTGGTTTGAGGTTGGGCCTGGGAGATGGAATTTTTGTCAAGCACACCAATGATCTGGGTGGGGGTGATCAGGATACCTTTGAAAACCACAGATCAATCCCCAGGAGCCCATGATCCTTCAAGTCTTTGCCAGAGACTCATCACTAATAATTATCCAGCATCAAATAAGAATTGAGTATAGGATCCAAGGAGCATTAGAACTGTGACTTTGTATACTTGCTAGTAATTGTTTCTGTTTCATGCTCAACGTCATGAAACCCCCTGGAACCTGTGTGGTTTTGCTGGGGCAAGAAAAAATGTTAAAGTATGATGGAGAAACCTGCAAACAAGCCTTGAATGTCCACAAATTATCAGAGATGGAACTAATAGTGTAAGGGGAATTACATAAACAATAACTTGGCATTAATTGTGAATGGATGCCATTATATACTCTTCCCCCCATTACTAAAATAACATTTTTTCTTTTCTTTCTTTTTTTTTTTTTTTTTGAGACCAAGATTCATTTTTGTTGCTCAGGCTGGAGTGCAGTGGTGTGATCTCAATTCACTGCAACCTCCGCCTCCCGGGTTCAAGCAATTATCCTGCCTCAGCCTGCTGAGTAGCTAGGACCACAGTTGTACACCACCATGCCAAGCTAATTTTTGTATTTTTAGTAGAGATGGGGTTTTGCCACGTTGGCCAGACTGGTCTCAAACTCCTGACCTCCAGTGATCCACCTGCCTTGGCCTCCCACACTGCTGAGATTACACGTGTAAGCCACTGTGCCCAGCCAGTAACATGTGTTTTTTAACATACCAGAAAATATGGAAAAATGTAAAGAAGAGGAAATCCACTTTTACTACCACAGCTGAAACAGCAGCTGTTATGTGTAAACTGGTTGATGTGTTCATAGCTTGAAAAAAGTCACAGTGAAAGTTATTTACACCACAGAATAGGTAACTGGCATAAATGAGCCCTCACTCCTATCCTAGTCTTAGTTGTTAAACACTTGCTAGCAAACCGTTGAGCCATACACATACACACACACATATGTATTTATATATATGTTTATATGTCTATTTTCCCCCAATATTTAGATAATACTATAATGCAGCTTTAAACTGTGTGTGTTTCTGACCCAAAGAATATCTGAGCTATCTTAGGAAATTAATAGAACATCTCTTTCTCATATCCTGTGTAGGGGGAACAAGGACCACAAGGCTTTCCAGGGCCAAAGGGCACAATGGGCTATGGCCTCCCAGGCCAGAAGGTAAGTATCTCAGGATCTTAGAGAAATGCCTAGGCTTACAATCTCAGTAGCTTAACTTTCACTTTGGAAGAACCCTAATATATGTGTCATGCCTCCCCCTACAACTCTCAGAAGAAAAAAAAATCTACTTGAAATTAAATCCTTATGCATCGCTTTTTCTACCTATAAATAGGTTTACTTTATAAAATGTCCTTCTCTTTGAGAGGTTGAAACAGGGGGATTGCTTGAGGCCAGAAGTTCAAGACCAGCTTGAGCAATATAGTGAGATCCCATCTTTACATTTAAAGAAAAAAAACTCATTTTCTTTATTCTCAGAAGATAACTAATAAAGGAATAAATCCTACAACATACTATGTAGGAGATACCAGATAACTCAGGTACCTGGTAAATTGTGTAATAGTTGAATGTCCTGAAAGGTGAGCTGATTAGATGGTATTGTATCTCAAGGTCTCTTCACTCTGAGACCTCTGGCTCATCATGAATTAGAGGATGGTATCTGATGACATGTAAATAAATTACCCCCAGTTTTTTTTTCAAACATTATATTTGTATGAACAAGAAGTGAAGGTCTTTAAGAGATACCAATTGCAGATAAACAAAATTGTAGACCTTTTCTTATCTGGTTTTTATATTTACATTCTGAACCTATGATTTTACGTTATTGTAAAGGGAGAGCACGGAGACCAGGGTGATGTAGGAAAGAAAGGCGATAAAGGAGAAATTGGAGAGCCTGGATCTCCAGGAATACAGGCAAGAAGTAGTTTTTAATGTCTCATTATGATTTTATACTCTAACTGGTTCTAAAATATATTGACTTTTACTCTTTTTCCAATAAGTAGGGTTTACAAGGACCTAAAGGAGACCTAGGACTTACAGTGAGTATCCATTCTAGAGGGTAATTGAGGGTTTTGTGGTTGCAAAATTATTGCATTCATGCTTTAGCTTTAGAATTATGAATTTTTTGGATGCAGAATTCCAGTTGCTATTTAAATGAGAGCAACTACTGCCAGCCTAGTGTAGACTTAGATGCATGAAGTAATTGAATCTGAATATGAGGGAAGAAATAACACCAGGGGCCTTGTCCTGGTGGGTGTGTGTGACCACTCCCCTCAGATCCTCGGTAGAAATGATCACACTGCTATTATCGGCAACAAGGAGGTGAGCTGTTTCAAAAAAGCCAAATTACCAAATGTCTTTATTTTATATGGTCCATCTCAATTTAGAATGCGGGCTCTTTTTTCCTGAACTTGTTGCTTTAGAAGTGTCCTGAGGAGAGCAGCAATCACAAAATTGGAATTGCGTCTATGTATTGATTCAATTATTCAGTAGGTATTTGTTGAGCATCTAGAAACTTTTTCCTATTCTTCTCCCCACACCATTAAGAACAGAAAACTGACTCTTGAAAATCTCGCGAGTGGGAAGGCAAAGTCTAATTCTTCCTTTCTGATTTGAAGGCTGTGCATCTTGTGGAGTTGAGGAAAAACAGGGATCTTTTTTTTTCCTGTTGGACGTTTCCAGGCGTCATGGTGTGGGGGACTGGTTTGATGTACTGTGCTAGGAATGTTCAAGTGTGAGGGAGAGGGAGTTCAGGTGGTAAAGGCAAGAGCTGAGAGCTGATCATGTGACCAACAGAACTGCACGTGTGTTCTGTGGCCTGTCTGCCTTTTTCTGTTTGTTGTTCCCCACCACAAGTCTGACACCTAAAGATGCCCATAGTAGATGAAGTAGCTATATATGCAGCAATTTCTCCCCAAAAGTAGCAGGGGAGAGTGTATGTAAATGAGCAGAGGAATGTTCCCTGTGTGTTTATACCTGCCCTACTGTCCCAACATGGGGATTGGGATTGGTTTCCTTTCTCCATTCATTTATTCATCATTCATTTCACCAACCTTTATTGGACACATCCAGTAAACCTTACTCTGGATCAGGTTCTGAAATGGCACTGGGAGAATAGTGGAAAGCAAGGCTACCTCTCGGGATTGAAGGAGCACATAGCCTGGTGGAGAGAAAGACAACAAAGGATGCTCACCTATGGCATGAAAAATGCTATGATAGAAGAAGTGGTCTGGGGGTCCAGAGCAGACAAAATGGTGTATGATGGTGTTTCAGGGCAGGATAAGCTTTATCTATTGAGTGGAAGCTTTTCAACCAAGAGACAGAGACCTTAGAAGTAGGGACATTGTTCTGCTGACTTGGCTTTCTAGATGCTGGAAGAAGAGGCTAGCAAGAAGAGAAGAGTGAAGGAAAAGAGAATTTAGTATGTGACAGGCTCTGTGTTAGGCTCCTCTATATCAGTACATGTTACCCAGTACTGCAGGGTGTTTTAGAGGTCCCTTCTCTGGAACTCTGGTCCTTCTCCAGCTGGGCTCCTTCCTCCGGGTGAGAAGTCCTTGGGGCCAAAGGGCACACACATATGTCCCTCTGTGCCACACTCTGGATGCATGAAATTCCAGAATTCTCAGTTCAAATGGCCACAGGTTTAGAGAGCTGAAGCACGGGCCTTGATGCATGGAGCCAGCCAAGAGATGGCCAAACAGCAGATGATTTCAGGGGATTTGGACAGAGCTTGGAAATGAGGACTGGCTTCACTGCATGAATGCTGGCCAAAGTCCCATGCAGTGTAGGACTGGTGGGTTGTGGTACAAGAAGAAGGAGGCAGGCTGATGGCCATAACCTTCTCTTACCTAAGATCTCACCTTTACTCTGCATGACAGTTCCGTGAGGTAGACAGTATCTCACATCAAATGGAGACATACAATAAGGTTGATAATTACGCCCAAAGTCATCTAACTGGTACATAGCAGAAGCCTTATAGCTAGAGGTAGCCTATCTGATACCAAATTCATGCTGCTCCCCCATGAAAGCTGTTCTTAGAAGGCCTCTTTCCTCTCCTCCCTCATCCTTTCCCTGATCAAATGTATCCCCCAAAGCTATCAATTGTGCAGATTCATTTCAGACTAACACACACTTCTTTTAAGAGGTAAATGGCATTGATGGCATTAAATGTTTTAATATTTCTCATAGAATTACTTAAAAAGACTCTGTTTCTCCACCTTCCACTTCAGTGTTAGCATTTTCCAATGTCTAGCCTCTCAGTCTTTCCTGTCTTCAAACTCTCAGGGAATGCATCCCCTAAAAGCAGGGAGACATATAGTTTGAAAAGGCTAATTCAATAGCACAGTGAAAGCATATGGCAAATAAAAAAAATTGTGTTTTTATATTTAAACAGAAAGAATATATTTGTCAAATGTGGGGTATGGGAAACACGCTGGTTTTAAAAAGGCTGAGAAGCCCTGATCCAGGCAATCTTTTTTCAGTCCCTGTTTTAACAGCCATTTGTACGTTGGCATTTCTCAAATGTGCCTCCTACTTGGATAGGTCTTCCGAGCACCAGATCTCATATCCTACTGCCTGTGGACATCTCTAGTTGGATGTCTTAGACACATGAGATTCAGCCAGACTCAAGCTGGGCTCAATTGAGCTCCTAACCTGCCCCTTTCCCACTCCCGCCTCTCTCAGAGTATGGACCCCGCAGAGTATGGCCCCGCCATCATTTGCCTCCTCTTAGACTTCTTCTTTCCCTCATCCTTTCTTCCAGTTACTCACCAAGCCCCTTGTTCTCCCTCTGGAATGTCCCTGCAGGTCTGTTCTCCACATCCATTACTTCTGATGGCTTTTTTTTTTTAACCTGCATTATTTAGGAACCTCAAACCCCTCCCCTGGTTGCTATGATCATTTCTTTTAAATAAAAGTCCCACCAGAGCTCTTCTCTGTCTAGGGATCGGGCGAGTCCCATTGCCCAGGATAAAGTTCACACTCTTCAACATGACACAAAGGTCTTCGAGAGTCCCTCTGTCTCCAACATTTCTTGTCATTGTTTTGGCTACGTGCCCCGATTCCTAAGCTTACTCTGGTACTGTAATGCAGCGTGCTCTGAGAGAAGGCTGATCCTCTTGCCTGAATGCTCCCACTTGCTATCCCAACCTGGTCAGGGTCTGCCTCCTTGGACCACAATCCCCTTCCCATTCTTCTGCCCCAGGAATACCCAGCAGATCAAGATTGTTCCTTGGCTCTGCAGAGCACTTAAAAAAGTCTTCGTTTGTCTGCCTCTTCCGAGACTACGAATCCTTTGAGGGGTATAAATGTGATGCCTTCATCACTGGCACCAAGTAGCCAAGGTAGTTATTCAGTGATTTTAGTGGAAGGAATAAACTCTTCCAGTCACTTAAATGCAAAGAATATGAAGAAAAAAATTTAAATATATATATGGTGACTTCAAGCATCCTAAACCTGATTATGCCACAAAAATATGTTGAAAAATTAAAATCCAACCTTGATACATGCATTGCTCCTATAAGCCAATAAAAGATATTCCCACAGAAAAAGATAGGGCAAAGAACATACAAAGATATGCGCAAGGGAATACAATTTGGAAACTTGCATAGGAAATGGAAAGTAGCCTCATGAATAATTTAATAAATATAATTTAAAAAAATGAGAAATTTTGCTCTATTAAGTGGAAAAGATGATATAATAATAGTTGCCAATATTGTGTGGCTAAAATAAAATGGGTTTTCTTATTACTGCTGTTGAAGCTGTCAGTTACTACAACTTTCCTGAAGTATAGTATGAGAGTGTGAATCACAGAGCCTTAAAGTGGCCATACATTCAATTTCAGTAATCAGGTTTTTCATAATCCTTAATAATGTGGAAGATGAATTATAATATTGTATTAAGTGAAAAATTACAACCATACAAACTTGGTATTTTCTCCATTTATAAAAAATTAAACAAATATATGCATACATATATCTCCCCTTTCTAGATATACTAAATATAAATATACAAATACATACATTTTGCCTTTCTATACATATTCTTGTTTCAGATTTTTAAAAAGGCTTTTTAAATGTGGAAAAGCATGGCAAGGCCTAGAAAAAAAGATGACTGTTGACTCTCTCATTTTGAAGAATTGTGTTATATAACTCAGCACTGCAGTAGAAGTTCTTTTTAAATAGCCAGTTGGAATCATTAGCTTTTACTCAGTTTACAGCTTAAAAAGTTAAATTACTGCAACCTCCACCTCCCGGATTCAAGTGATTCTCCTGTCTCAGCCTCCCAACTAGCTGGGATTACAGGTGCTCACCACTACGCCCAGCTAATTTTTGTATTATTTTAGTAGAGACGGGGTTTCACCATATTGGCCAGGCTGGTCTCAAACTCCTAACCTCAGATGATCCGCCGGCCTCGGCCTCTCAAAGTGCTGAGATCACAGGCATGAGCTATCACACCTGGCCTGACATTTTATACAATAAATAAGATTTGCCTGTTTTTGAACTTTAAATAAATAGATTAAAACAATAAGCTCTCATTCTTGGTCATCTTATTTTACTCCAGGTTGTTCCCACTCTTCCATCACTGGACCCTGGATTCATAGTGTATGCATTTTGTAAAAATGTTTCAAGCTGTTTTTAATGATATATGTGTGTAAAATTAAAAACAAGAGTTTTTATGTTATATGTGTATAAAATTAAAAATATTTCTCATCAAAAAGAAGTTAAATTAAAATACTCTCAATATTTCCCATATATTCTACTTTTAAGCCATGTTACTGGCTATATCACCTCTACCTCAATTCTGTCATTATAGACTGTTCTTAAAAATTTTACTTCTGTACCTGTTAAATTGTTTTTTCTTAAATTGGGTCCACTGGTCCTTCCTGTTGAGATCTAGGCTTCTATTAATCATCTCTTTTAGCTTCAAGTGTTTGGCCAATGTAGAAGCCTGTCTTCTCTAGTCCCATTGTAGTTAGTTATAAACACACTGCACAGGGAGGGGCATTGGCAGCTATCTTTCTAGTACCCAGCTCATTTCAGGCCCTTTCAATGAAGCTTGTGGGCAGCAGGACAAGGAAGGGGCATTCAGGAACATGGGGAAATGTCACGGAAAAGCCAAAGTGAGAGTGTTAAGAGGCTAAAGAGAGGACTTGAAAAATCAGGAACTAGTACAGAAAAAGAAGAGAAAATACAGCATAGAATGAATTCTCTCTGGGTATTGGGGCTTGTCTTGGTTGCTCAGCATAGGTGGTTTAAATTGTATAACTGAATGAATGCACCGCACCACCGTAGGTATGGTAAAGTTGCCAGACCCTGTGCTAAGATGTACCTTAACAGTGCTTAATCCATACCATAGCCCTGAGACGTAGATACTGTTAGGGCACCAGATGCCCAAGGTCACGCAGCTGATAAATGCTGCGTTGCAATTTGAATTCCAAAAGTCTCAGCTATTAAGTTTCACAGCTCAAATGCATTTTAGTTATGATATAGTCAATGTTTGACTTCTGTTATTTATTTTATTTTCTGCAGTGGAAAGATTCAGTCAAATGGTCCAATGCTGATTGTAATAAGATATCTTTTTATGGCCACAGGAAAAATATTATAGTCATACATTTAGTGGTAATACATTTTTCTTTTTATCCCCCAGAAAGAAGAAATTATCAAACTTATTACAGAAATATGTGGTAAGATTTGACTATCAAGAAAAAAACATTAAAGTATCACCCTACTATGTACTGTGTTGGTGAGAGAATGTGTTCATGCAGATGTATATTATATAGCTAGTGGGAAAATGTGAGGTTCATTTGAAAAGTCAATGGAAACTGAAAGGAAGCAGTAACAGAGACTGTGGGAATCCTGATGTAAGAAAATAAAATCATCTTCCCAGGCTAGTTAAGGCATGTGAAGGTGCTGGCCTAGAATGTGTAGGCAGCCAGGCCTTTCTGTTAGCACAGTGCTCATTTGTATCCAGTGACATTTACCTGAGCTGAGAGGAAAAACTCAAAAAAGGAAATACAACTACAAAAGCCCAGCTGGTATTTGAGTCCAGCCTAGCTGGTGATTAGAATGTCTGTGTTTTTCCTGAAGCTGTGAAATCTTTCTGAGTTGAGTTTTGAGTTGTACTCGGTCCCAAAGGTGGGAGGACAGAGTCAGGTGTTCATCTTGCTTCACAACTACTAAATACTTCCATGACTGAATGGCAGACTTAGAGTCACAAGAAAGAGGAAGTGAAGGAAAGAAATTAGCCAAAAGACAAGAGACTAATGGAATAATGATGGGAGAATCTTCCGGGTTTAAAGTGGTCAGAGGCAGGCATATCATTGTCCTTCTGTACAGAGAATCCCAGAACCAGCTTATTCCCTAAAAGACTGCTGGGCCTAAGAAACAGCCTAGAAGTCTCTCTGATGAGAGGCCAGTCTAGACATGGCTTTCAGGTTCTAGAAGTCTTGTAAAAATAGCACATGATTTCCTGATGGTTTTCTGTAGTAGGCTTGTTAAACAACAACATGAAGATATGAATAAACAAACAAAACCCTGATAACGTATTTCCTGGTGACTCTAGCAACTGCTTTAAGTGGTTGTTTATCAACCTAAATAGAAGATGTTTTTCTTCTTCTTTTTGGAGATGGAGTCTCATCAGTTGCCAGGCTGGAGTGCAGTGGCGTGATCTCAGCTCACTGCAACCTCCGCCTCCTAGGTTCAAGCCATTCCCCTGCCTCAGCCTCCCGAGTAGCTGGGACTACAGGTGTGCACCACCACGCCTGGCTCATTTTTTGTATTTTAGCGGAGATGGGGTTTTACCATGTTGGTCAGGATGGTCTTGATCTTCTGACCTCGTGATCCACCAGCTTTGGCCTCCCAGTGCTGGGATTACAGCGGTAAGCCACTGCACCTGGCAAGGGCTTTTAATTGGCAAGTGTTCTCTGGGATCACTCCCCTCAAAAGTTTTTAGCACAGATGTACTGCTGGCCTCCTTGATAACATGAAAGCTGCCATAGTTGTCACTGTGGGTAATTGGAGACATAAACTAGAGTAGTTAGGGATAGCTGTTCCTAGGTACATTTAAGGTCCCAGTCCTTCCACCACAATGACAATTTTTCATCCCATTACTTCATCCATTGGCCAGGCTGGTGAGCAAATCTCAATTTTCATGTAAGGCTATGGCTGAAGACTGAAATATTAGCTCTCATATTCAGATTAAATACAATAGTGGTATGATAAAGAGCAAATGTAGGATGGTGGTTTCCTCTTTGGGAGAGGAAGAAGAATGTTATTGGGAAGGCATCCACAGGGTATGCTAACTCTTTTAAAAATATTTTACTTTTTAATCCAAGAAATAAGCACATAAGTATTTAATATTTTATCTACTACAGTGTTTTCCCCATACACACACACACGCACGCATACGAAAAAAATATATATATATGTGTGTTTTAAAAGAGTCAATTGTAGATCCAGAAAGGAGACAGCCATCAGATATTTTCACAATCACAGAAAAGGAAGAGAATAATTGAGGTTTCAGGTTCATCATTGCCTTTTTCTCCCCTTCCCTCACCAGTCTGACACCAATCATTCCGTCAATGTTTCTATCTCAATATTCATCTTTTAGGTTGTGGGCCCAAATGCAAAGAGACTCCACTAGAGCTGGTGTTTGTGATTGACAGCTCAGAAAGCGTGGGGCCAGAGAACTTCCAGATCATCAAAAATTTTGTGAAGACTATGGCTGACCGAGTTGCTCTGGACCTTGCCACAGCCCGCATAGGCATAATCAACTACAGCCATAAGGTGGAGAAGGTGGCTAATTTGAAGCAGTTCTCCAGCAAGGATGACTTCAAGTTGGCTGTGGACAACATGCAGTATCTGGGGGAAGGCACATACACAGCCACTGCTCTCCAAGCAGCCAATGACATGTTCAAGGATGCAAGGCCAGGTGTAAAAAAAGTGGCCTTGGTCATCACTGATGGGCAGACAGATTCTCGTGATAAAGAGAAACTGACAGAGGTGGTGAAGAATGTCAGTGACACCAATGTGGAGATATTTGTAATCGGGGTGGTGAAGAAAAATGATCCCAACTTTGAAATATTCCACAAAGAAATGAATCTAATTGCTTCTGACCCAGAGCATGTTTATCAGTTTGATGATTTCTTTACCCTGCAAGGTAAGGAAGGCTGTCTGGCCCAGGGCAAAGGCATTTGTGTTGTTCCTCCAAGTACCATCTCACTGGTTTGTCCTGACCAAATAGAAAATTCTGGAGGTTAGTAAGCTTTATGCCAACATTAAATTGTAACACATAAACTCCAGAAGATAAAAACATGTAGTTTTATTCAGTTTGGAGGTTACAATCCCTTGTCTTTATTCAGGGTTAATAATTGCTGAGTTGGCCTTGGAGTTAACTAGAGTCCATGGTCAACAGACAGGAATGAAGAGAGAGAATAGGACTTGGGGGTATTGCTAACATTGGTTAAGGTTCAGAAAGTTGCCTAACTAAAATAAGGGATTGAGCAAGCCAACAGCAAGGCAGAAAATAGTCATGAAATAAAAATTAAGAAGTGCATATTGAATGAAAAAAAGTTATGGTCATCTAAAGAGATGAGAAATTCAAGTAACTGGGATGAATTAGAGGGCATGGTCTATTTTCCGTTTTTATGAAAGCAAATAATGATGAGTAAACAGGAATGTATCTCAAAGAACACCATTTTAAAATTCATTGTACAGTCAGTGCTAATCTGATAGGCTTCTCTATTCTAAGTTTATCCTTTCATGTTAACTGATATTTACTAATGAGCCATCCTAGGACACTGACTCATCTATGATTAAATTATGGTCAGTATGACTGTATAATGACATTTATCCCAGTTCTTTGGAAACTGATGATTCATTCTGGCAGGACTGTACCTGGCAAGTCTGTGAAGTAAGTGAAAGGCTTCAGTTTGCCTTTGTCCTTCCTCCTCTGCCCACCTGGGAGTGGGGTCTGACGTGGTTGGGCACAGCCCACCAGTGCCTCATGCCCTGCCTACTCCGTGTACCAGCACAACTGGCCCTATGGAGAGCATACCACACTCAGAAACTTTCCGTTTACTGTTTCTCACCTTCTCCAGAGCTTTCTAACATGGGGTTCCACTTCCTCATTACCCTGCTGGCTGACTGGTGCGTTTATCTGATATGTTCAGTCTCACTGCGGTTTGAATGTGTTTGAGTAGCCAGAGCCATTTCAGAGCCAACTCATATTTTAATCTTTGAAGAGCTTTATCATTCTATCTGGAGTTAGTAATTTGTTATAGCCAGTAAGGAATGTATTTTTCAACTGGGTGGCTACTTGCTATACCTAATACCATGGGTAGTTGCCAATTCAACTTATTATGGGTGAGGCTAGCTCTTGACATGGAGTGATTCATGGTGAACAGAGATACTTTGGAAGAACATACATTAAAGTCATTCTTTTGCCTCTTCGTGTCATCATATATATTTAATTATTTTAGATGACCTCTTACACAGGATGTAAAAAACGCTTTTATAAGTTAGTTAACTTAGCAGTTGATTTCAAGTAATAGGAAATTACATATTTTAAGGAGAGTGCAGATCTTCATAAATGAGTTTTAAGTATTGTTTCATTGCTTCTACTATCTCTCTTTTTGATTTCTTTTTTAAAAGACACCCTGAAGCAAAAGTTATTTCAAAAAATTTGTGAGGATTTTGATTCCTATCTTCTTCAAATTTTTGGTTCATCATCACTTCAACCTGGATTTGGGATGTCAGGGGAAGAACTCAATGAATCTACTCCAGAGACTCAAAAAGAAATTTCTGAGTCAGTAAGTAACTGTCTCACTTACTTTGTGGGCTTAAAATGGTGTATTCTCTCTGTTTCATATCAAAGATTATTCTGCCCTGCATTGTCAAGAATCAGCCGAAGTATGTGTATTTTTAGGTTGTTGGCTTTAAGTGTTAGCATCTTGACTGTAGATTTCCATTCTGAAATAGCTTTAGGTTTTGTAGGGTATTTTTTTTAACACTTCCATATTTTATAAATAATTGTTTATTATATATTGCCAATAATATTTTTATATTATACCCCTATCACCATTAAAGTAATCATGTATGCTAGGATAGATTAACACGACACTCTGAATTCACCTACTTGGCATGCTGTGCAGCACCTTTCATACCAGGCCACAGCTCTCCCTGTTCATCTGTGCATCTGCTTCCCACTTTGTACCCTCTCAAGTTTTTTCTAAATATGCATATGCTCAATTGGCCACTCTCCCACACTCCAAGTCATGCTTTTGCTCATTTGGCTGCCACCTCCTGTGCTCTGAGTGAGGACTGTGAGGGAGGCTATATATGCATATGGTGCAAGGTAGATGCTCTGTTTCAGAGCCCCTCAATCACATAGCTTCTGAAGAACCACCTCCTGAATCAATTGAGACAAATGTGACTGTTATAGCAAGCTTATGGGAAGTTACTTCAGCCAATCAAATTATGGGCAAATATTAGTTTTTTTAAGGAGAAAATAGGGGAGCCTTTCATAGTCACTGATGAGTGCTATAGTCTCTTCCCCACCAAGTTGCAACTTGGGCAAGTCTAGACCAATTTCTGTTACCCAGTAGACATCCTCTGGCAAGCACGCACATGGCAGTCATGCCCCTGTTATGTAAGTTCAGTGAAGTCCTTGCACTGCCCTTTTTTGAAGCTTTCATGTACATGAAACAGTGATCATAAGCATAGGCAACAGTGTTCTAACATTAGCATTCAGTGAACAGTCTGGTTAGACTAAGGGCCTAAGGAACATTCAGATCAGTAGTTGGACCCAGGGCCATTCAGGAATCAAGCCTAGGATACCATTCCTAAGGGTACAGACTATAGTACTCAGTACATTCTCATACCCTGTTCACAAAAGGGAAGAAAGGCCTCTAACCTATTTCTATTTCATTAAATAGCAACCAACTGCAAAATCTCCTGAGCATGGACTGCTACTGGGGCTTCGCATGTTTGTGTGACTTACCACTTTGTCCCTCTCCTAGTCAATCATCATCCCTTTCTAAACTCTTCCTAAACAAGAGCAAGCTCAGGTTTCATCCAGGAAGTGATGCTTCAACTGAGCCCTCCTTATAATCACTGAATCACATTTCTTGCTATATTAATACCAATGAATTCCAGTAGCATGTATTGATCATTTACTGCTGTGATAGATGGTGTGGCTCTTAAAACATGGCTCCTTCTTGAGAGAAACTCACATTCTTTCAGGGAGATAGGTAAGTACAATATGCATTATGAATTTTAGCAGAGCTATGAAGGAAGCACAAAGATGATGCAATTAATTTCAGGAGATAGTAATAGGAAAGTGTCTTAGTCTGTTGGAGCTGCCGTAACAAAAATACCATAGACTGAGTGGCTTAAACAACAAACATTTATTTTTCACAGTTCTGGAGGTTGGGAAGTCTAAAATGTGGTGTTTGGTGAGGGCTTGCTTTTAGGCTTTTAAACACTCACCTTCTTGTTGTGTCTTCACATGGCTGAGAGACAGCTCATCTCTCATGTCACTTCTTATAAGGGCACTGATCCCATTCTTGAGGGCTCCACCCTCATGACCTAATCACTTCCCCAAGTCCTCACCTTCAAATACCATCACATTGGGGATTCAGGTTTCAATATATGATTTTTGGAGGGATATAAACATTTAGTTAATAACATAAGGCATCACAGAGGAGGTGACATTGAGTCAAGTTTTAAGAATAACTAGGAGTTTTTCAAAAGAAAGGCAGGGGAAAGGGTATTCCCAGCAAAAACAAAAACAAAACAAAAAAACTTGTAGGCAAAGAGAGATTTTAAAGTGCCATGGCATTTCAAGAAAGTTGAACAAGTTGAGTCTAATTGTAACCCAGGGTGTGGGAGGCAGAGTGATGAGAATTAAAGCTGGACAAGTAATTTAAGTACTAAATTAAATACATTAAATGTCTTAATGTATTAAGGCAAGGAGCTTGAACTTCATATATAGGCCAGGCAGCCAGAGACAGCAGAGAATTTGTAAAAGCAAGAGTCATATAGCCATATTTGGTTCACAGAATAGCCCTAGTTGCTATGTGAAACATACCTAGGGGAAGGAGGTGAGGAGTCTGGAGACTGAGATATGAGGCGTGATAGTCCAGAGAAGTGATAATGAGGCCCTGAAAGACGGCGGGGCAGTAGGAATAAAAAGGAGGAACAGATTAAAAAGCCATTTCTAGGGTAGAATTAACAGGATATAGAGATTGAAAGGATTGGAGGTTAGGGAGAGAGAAGGGTTTGAGTAGGACTACTGCATTTCTAGTATGGAGATGAGATGGATTGAAACACTGTATACTGAGATGGAGAATATAAAAGGCAGGGTTGGCTTTTTTTTTTAGAGTAAAATAGTGAGTTTAGTTTGCACCATGTAAAGTGGAGGTGCCTGAGGAACATCCAAGATAGTTATGACACAGAATGAGGAAAAGTAAGAACAGATGCCTCTGTATTATGTCCCAGGAAGCCTGATGGCCTTGAGAGACAAATGACATTAACAGGCTAGGACAGTTGAAGCTTTCTAGTAGCTGGAGAGGGGAGGAAATAAGAAAAAATACAACTGAAATTGTGTGAATTTATAACACCAAGAGCCACAAGAAGGGAAACTGAACATCAGCTAGGTCTCTCTAGAGGAACTTTGACCCAGATAGTGAGACCTAGCAATGAACTTGACCTTCTCGGATATTGCCTCTTGTCTCTAGATTTCCTTATTAAGAAGCACCAATGCAAAACTGAATTTTAAAAAAATTATTTCCTTATAGATACTTAGTTTGAACAAGCGTTTGTGCTTTTATATTCACGTTTAAATCTCTGACATATAGTCATGCATCGTTTAATGAGAGGGACACTTTCTGAGAAATGTTTCGTTAGGCAATTTTGTTTTTGTGTGAATATCATAAAGTGTACTCACACAAACCTACATAGTATAGCCTAATACACACCTGGGCTCTATAATTAGAGCTGTCAAAAATGTTTACTGGGTAATGTCAGAATGCAGGCTATTTTACTGCACTAATATATGAGAGGTTTAAACAGAATAAAATCCTGCCTTCCACCCTTTATGAAAGCCCAAACTCAAGGTGTTCCTAAAGGCCCTCAGCAACTTTAAAATGCAAATAAATAACCTTCGGTTTAAGTATTTGAGTGTAGAGAGACCTGACAAAGAAGTGTTATTGATTCTTGGGGAGAATCAATCAACAAGGACTCCTGAGAAGCCAGACAACTTGAAGGCTTCAGCTGTGGAGCCAGCTGGCAGTAGAATCCCCAGAGCCAAATTGGAGAAATTTTGACCCACACTAGTGGGAAAACGCTAAGTCTTAACACAAACACTAATGCAAATGATCATTAGCATTCATCCAGAGAAGACATACGCTCAGATTTGAAGACTTTGTCTGTAATATATGCAAAATTCTGAGTAAAAAAATATGAGGAAAATGTTTGGAAATCAGAAGCGAAAGACCTTTTGTGTGTGTTGCACCTAATCAGCAATCCTCCTTAGCTCATGCTTGTATGTTCTTGGGATACTGCACTGAGTCTGTTTTCCTCCCCTTAAAGATCAGCTCAAAGGCTGAAAGAGAATGGTGATAACACGTCTGCTTGTCCAGCTACACAGAACAGCCCTGGACTCCAGGTGTCAGCCCTCATGTGCCCCTAGACTCCTCTTTTGTGCCTTTTACTATAGTGTCCCTGCTTGGAGCTGAAGTCATCCTTCTTTCCTAAGGCAGGCCAGTGTGGTAGGAGTAGAGGTGCAGAGGACAAGTCAAGGCAAGCTTGTGTTTTCGGATCTAAGATTTATTAAAAAGAATAGAAATACAACAAACACCTCACTGAGTACTCATCCCCCAGAAGTAACTAGTGTTTCCATTTGTTCATTCATTCTTGCTCCAGATAAAGTCCTAGCTTTTTCCCTCCAGAGCTCTTTTTCCTCCTCTCTCCAGAGGTAACCACTATCGTGAACTGGGTGTTTATTCTGCCAGCTGTTCATGTTGTTGAATCCAACTTTTAGAGTTGAAAGGTATGTTAGGGCCTAACCTTTTTTATTTTAAAAATGATGATGTTAAAGTCTAGAGGAATTAAATAATGCAAATTTATCTCTTTCTCTTTCGTTCTTTGCGTATCCTGATTAAGTTCAACCTAAAGATGAGTGTAACAAAAAGATTAACCCATTGTGAATTTATTCAATGGATACTTTTTGCTGCCTGTTCTATGCTATGGAGATAGAAAAAAAAAAAAAAAGAGGTAGAGAAAGAAGAAAAGAAGGAAAGATATGACATAATTTCCCTTATCAGGGAAGTGGTATTTATACATATGAAACAGTAAATAAGATAGTGAAGGGGAGGAAAATTTTTCTTTTTCCTCTACCCATCTTAGGATTATTAGCTAGGGCCTTGTAAATTAGACTGACGAAAGACAGATTAACAATAGAAAAGCACACAGAAGTTTATTAACATGTAGCATATACACATAGGAGCATGGACCTGAGTAGTTCAAAGGGGTGGTTAGCACTTGGCCTTATATAACATCTTGTTTTTTTTTTTTTTTGAGACAGAGTCTCTCTCTGTTACCCAGGCTGAAATGCAATGGTGTGGTCTCAGCTCACTGCAACCTCTGCTTCCTGGGTTCAAGTGATTCTCCTGCTTCAACCTCCCAAGTAGCTGGGACTACAGGTGCTTGCCACCACACCTGGTTAATCTTTGTATTTTTAGTAGAGATGGGGTTTCACTATGCTGGCCAGGCTGGTCTCTAACTCCTGACCTCATGATCCTACCACACTTGGCCCTACATAGCATCTTAATGAAAGAACAATAGAGCTTAGAGGAGTGACAAGACAATGGAAAAGGACTTTCTAGAGCAGCAGATGGTGGGAAGGTAAACCTACGTGTGAGCTAATGGAAGATAATGATTAGTGAATAGTTTGTTATGTAGAGTCCTGCAGTGTATCTCTGGGCTAAGTAAGGGTCTAGAGTCCTCTCGAGTTATTTACTCTGATTTTCCTAATAGAGAGGAGGGACACCTTTATGAATGTATATCCTGCATTTAGACTAATGAGCTGTATCTGCTTCCCAATTGCCTTTAGTTCAAAATAATCAATGTGCTAAAGTGGTGTATTTTGGGAGGCATATTCTGTTATTCTTCCATAGGATAGACCTAAAGGCTAAATTCTACACAATCAGTGCTAAGTATAGAAGAGTCAGAAGGTACTGTGCATCATCTAGAAGGGGAGAATCAGTACTGACTGGGTTATTGGAGAAGGTTTTGCAGATGGAGTCCAATTTTTCCTAGGCTATGGTGGAAATGTTGATATTGACAGCCTGAGGCAGAATAATGAGGAAGAAGGAATGAAAGGGAATAGTGAAAAGCAAGGTTAGAAAAATGTGCAGGAGGCTGGGCATGGTGGCTCACACCTGTAATACCAGCTACTTGGGAAGCTGAGTCATGAGAATTACGTAAAGCTGGGAGGTAGAGCTTGTAGTGAGCCAAGATTATGCTACTGCATCATCCAGCCTGGGCAACCGAGCAAGACGCTGTCTCAAAAATACAATACAATAAAATACAACACAATACAATACAATACAATAAAAGTTATAGAGTCACAGTGAAATATACAGAATGATCATAATTAGTATATTTTACAATAGCACATAGAAAACCAAACATACAGTATTTTTTTATAAAAACAAAAAAATGTATATGCAGATAGAAAAAAAGACTGGGGAAAGATACACCTGAATACCAACAATGATTATCTTTAGAAGGTAGAATTACTTCTGATTTCTATTTTCTCTTTTTAATATCCACATTTTCTAAAATTCCCTTCAATTAACATGCTTGCTTTTGTAGTTAGGAAATTATAAAAATTGCAAGCCATAATTACGCATTTGTTGAAATAATCTGACATCTCACCGAGCGAGAAAATTAATGAAATTATTTTCATTTATTAAAGTTAATTTTGCTTGTCTTGGAATCTGTGGTGTAATGTTAACAGATGTCAAAATTTCCAAATGATTATGTGATTGAGAAAGAAAACACACACTCCTAAACTTAGAAAAGGTAAAAAATAACTTCTGAGGACTCAGGACTTGAACAAGATAAAGACTTGAAGGCTGAGTTAATTACTTGAAGAAAACCACGCTGCTTAGCCTATCTCTTCAATGGAACATTCTCACCTTCTAGACCACATATCTGAAGTGTAGACTAATGTCAGTTGGCTTTTATTAAGTGTAGACTAATGTCAGTTGACTTTTATGTTTATATTTCTTGCTTGAAATTAAATACATGCAGGCAAAAAACAACAGTACTTTTCTTCCTGAAGGTTTGGTACTAGCTTACCAATAACTTTTGGGAAGTTTCATAATTGTTCATAGCTTTGTATTCCACCACCCAGTAGAAAATAAGAGACCCAGTGCTGGGCTCAGGAGGCCAAGGTAGGAGGATCATTTGAAGCCAGGAGTTTGAGACCAGGCTGGGCAACATACCAAGACCCCATCTCTATTAAAAAAGAAAAAAGATAAGAAGGGACCAAGAAACTTTTCCTCTAGCCTTAAATTCTCCAGTATAATGATTATTTTTTAAAGTTCACATTTAAATTGCTATATGTGCATACAGGATTATTCTGAAAGAAAGATGAACCTCAAGTAATCCATAATTTTTTTTCCCCACTTGTACCAAAAGTTGTGTTTAGGGGACAGTGAAAAGTTCCTATTGTATTTAAATTATGTGCCCTTTATATAGGCCTAATGACCAATCCTAATGGAAATCTTTGCTCTGAGTCATCTGATAGTAATTTAATCCTGTGAAAAATACACATACGTGAGTAATGGTACTAATTAGTCTTTCCCTCATGTGTGTGTGCACACACAAAATCAAAAGCAATAGAACAGCTTAGGTGGCAGAGGACAGCTAATGATGACAGCACACCAGGATACCTGGGTAAAAAGGCATGAAAAACTACCTCAATTACAGATTTGACTGTTTAAATAAATAAACAAAAAAGCAAACAAACAAACAAGAGAACCCTTGGCAAGGATAAATAGCCAAGTGCCAGGACTCAGGTGAATGACTGATTCAACGGCATACAGCTGGAATCCAAGGAAGAATTTGAAAAAGAATAAAGAATATAATTATTCCCATAAAAGATTTGTCTAGCTCCTGGCAATTGTCAAGAATAACTGACAAGATTTTTTTTTTTTTAATCATACTGTAAGTCCTGGGATACATGTGAAGAATGTGCAGGTTTGTTACATAGATATACATGTGCCATGGTGGTTTGCTACACCCATCAACCTGTCATCTACATTAGGTATTTCTCCTAATGCTATCCCTTCCCTAGCTCCCTACCCCCACAACAGACCCCAGTGTGTGATGTTCCCTTCCCTGTGTCCATATGTTATTGTTGTTTAACTCCCACTTATGAGTGAGAACATGTGGTTTTTGGTTTTCTGTTCCTGTGTTAGTTTGCTGAGAATGATGGTTTCCAGCCTCATCTATGTCCCTGCAAAAAACATAAGCTCATCATCTTTTATGGCTACATAGTATTAGATAGTGTATATATGCCACATTTTCTTTAGTCTATCATTGATGGGCATTTGGGTTTGTTCCAAGTCTTTATTATTATGAATAGTGCTGCAATAGACATACATGTGTGTGTATCTTTATAGTAGATCTTAAACAAATTTACAAGAAAAATACAACCCCATCAAAAAGTGAGTGAAGGATATGAACAGACGCTTCTCAAAAGAAGACATTTGTGCAGCCAACAAACATATGAAAAAATGCTCATCATCTCTGGTCATTAGAGAAATGCAAATCAAAACCACAATGAGATACCATCTCATGCCAGTTAGAATGGTGATCATTAAAAAGTCAGGAGACAACAGATGCTGGAGAGGATGTGGAGAAATAGAAACACTTTTACACTGTTGGTGAGAATGTAAATTAGTTCAGCCATTGTGGAAGACAGTGTGGCAATTCCTCAAGGCTCTGGGACTAGAAATATCATTTGACCCAGCAATCCCATTACTGGTATAAACCCAAAGGATTATACATCATTTTACTATAAAGACATCATTTTTTTTTAAAGTAAAATACCTTTCTTCCTTGTTTTGTTAGATATCATAAATTTGGATGAAACTTGGAAGTATTAGTCCAGAAAATTTGCTTTTGAAATGAAAATCCTTTGTTCTTTAGGTACCAAACATTTCTTAGAGCGTTTTAGAAGTTAAGCATCCTATAGCATTTGGCATTAGCTGGGGTCTGATAATAGGAAAAGCAGGCAAAGGTGTCTGCAGCTGAGATTTGGGTAAGCAACCAAAAAGTGATTGGTGTTGTTTTTATTTCAGCTGTATTATTGTCTTCTGCTACCCTAATTTCCAATCTCAAAATTGATTGAGTTCATGGTAAATATTTTGGAATATGATTGTTAAGCTGTCTAGTGTTAGGAAATGGAGAAAGGCCATAAAAATGTTAAAGAAATGAGTGGTTATTTTCTTATATTAGTGGCTAAGAAAAGAATGAAAATAAACTCTTCCCAACCTCACATCTTTCACACCTGCTTTGGATGTCCCAGCACTAAAGCATCTGTGCCTGGAGGTGGGCTCTGTGTGTGTGTGTGTGTGTGTGTGTGTGTGTGTGTACAACTTGGGTATTCAGGGATGCACAACACAGAGGAGGGGCATTATTTTCTGAGTTCTATTTGAAATAGTTAATATAAGACAGCTTAAGAAACACAGCATGGCTGAACTTTTCCTTAAATGTTCCCAAAAGCAAACTAGTATTTTTTTTACTTGATATTATCAGAAACACAAAGTGTGAATTTTTTTGTGTAGTTGAGTGTCACCAGAGACCAGGATGAAGAGAATGAAGTTCCAGAGCCAACCTGGGCTGATGCTGTGCCTGCCACTACTTCATCTGAGGCCACCACTGCCCCCAGGCCACTGCTTAGCTCCCCTGTGGTTGGGGCAGAGGGTAGGTAAACCAGAACTCCAAGTCCCATTTTGATTCTACAGCCAAAAAGTTTGGTGCACAAAGGTAAGAGAGATCTGCCAATCTGCCACTGTATCTACAATGAGAGGAAGGCACAGGGTTACCCAGAGAGAAAATGTTATGATTCTAAACAAAGTGGACAAAATATAGTTTCCATTGGACTATGTGTAGAATTTGAAATCTGGCTGGCAATGGAGTAAATTTGGTCTCTAAAGAATTTCAACACTCTTATAGTATTTATTATTTTAATTGGAATGCCTTTAGAGGGGATTGTGTTCTCCTGTTTGCCATAGTCCCTACTGCTCCCTACTGTCTTACATGTGCCCTTCACACATGTAGGCATTTGAATTTTTGACGCTTTTATTGCACAGGAATGAGAAACAACCTAAAATCTAGATTCTGATTCATTAACATATTTTCTATGAAGTTAATATCTATTAAAAATGTATTATTATATACATATATTCTGTAGAACATGAGAGACTTTTTTGTGCTCAAAGGAAGTTTAGATTAGCTTGAAAATGAATTACACAATATACATTATTTGGTTTTGTTTTTAAGGGCAGAGGTGGTAGAAATCTATGGCTCATTTCCATTAGGTCTAGGGAGTCTTCATAATAGAGGTATAGTTAGATGGAAGTTTTAGAAAATAAATGAACCAAGCCATACTCCAAATCTGGGGAAATGTTTAAGGAAGATAGAGAGAGGGCTGGTTTAGGTATTGCCAAATAAAGCTTATGACATATAAGTCCCAGACAGCAATTATCTATTTGGTTTTTTGTTTGTTTGTTTGTTTTTTGGCTTCTCCCACCTTGGAATCACTTCTTCAAGTAGGAAATACTAATCAAGGCACTCCAGAGTACCACACAATAATAAGGAATTTAGCAAATGAGGAGCTCCATAATTAAAGGAACCTCATTAGGACAATGTGTATTTGTTGTTATAGCTCTCCTGTGCTTTTTTATAGTAGATATATTTCTACGATAAGACTATATGATATTAGAAAATCATACCATGTTTTTAGTGTCCTGCAAGAGCTGTTTTCTTCCTTTTTTTTTCTTTTTTTGAGATGTAGTCTCACTCTGTCACCAGGCTGGAGTGCAGTGGTGCAATCTCAGCTCACTGCAGCCTCCGCCTCCCAGGTTCAAGGGATTCTCCTGCCTCAGTCTCCCAAGTAGCTGAGACTACAGGCATGCGCCACCACACCCAGCTAATTTTTGTATTTTTGTTAGAGACAGAGTTTCATTATGTTGGCTCGGATGGTCTCAATCTCTTGACCTCATGATCTGCCCACCTTGGCCTCCTAAAGTGCTGGGCTGTGAGCCACTGCACCTGGCCTTAAAGCTGCTCTTTAAACAGATAATTGTAATACAAAGAGAGCCCCTCATTTTACTCTTTGGTTTTTTTTTTTTTTTTGGTAACTTAAGGAGTTTTTCTTTCATAGTGGGCAATTGCATATGATCATGGTGGTTCTTTCTGTGAACAGACTGGGAGGAAACGTGAACAGGAAATGGAAATAATTTTTATTCCAAATATTAATTTGATTGTAAATCAAACCTAATGTAAGTGAAAGAAGTCCTGTCTTTCTCCTGTTAACTAATACCCACAAAAGTATTAGCCAGTGAAGTCTCACTTAGGCTTTCAGGGAAATAAGCATTTTTAATACGAGTTCATGAAGACCAAAAACTTTCATGTTTTCAAAAGAATTAATATCTAGTGGTAGAGTTTCAGGTAGTGAGGGAAATATTTTGGGTTTTAGGAAATCCTTCTTTCACTTACTTAGAACCAGATTTTCTTGGTTGGTCCACTAGTGGGCATGAAGAAGAAATCGTTTATTTATATAACTTTATAAGGTGTTTATTTTTTATATCTTCAATATAAGAAAAATCTGTAATATGTTATCCTTTTCTTATTCTAGATCCTAGATGTTTGGAAGCCTTGAAGCCTGGAAACTGTGGTGAATATGTGGTTCGATGGTATTATGACAAACAGGTCAACTCTTGTGCCCGATTTTGGTTCAGTGGCTGCAATGGCTCAGGAAACAGATTCAACAGTGAAAAGGAATGTCAAGAAACCTGCATTCAAGGATGAGCAAGTAAACTGGCTTGTCTCTATCAAAAGCCTAGAACTCCCTAATTTCTGCATGTTCACCCAATACAAATACAGCACTATAGTTGAGTGTATACTGAGTATTTCAACTTATCAATGTAATTGAATTCTCACTACAGCACTAGGATGTAGGTATTATTAACCACTTACATAGATAAGGAAGCTGAGGCTCTGAGAAGTTTAGTAACTTGTCGACTGTCACCCACCTAAAAAGTGTCAGAGCTGAGGATTTAGACTTAGAGCTGTGAAACTGTAATACACAGGCTCTATCTACTTCACAGCCTGCAATGTGATTCTGATTCCTTTCATTCCTGCTGTATGTACTATGTCAGCTCAAACCCCTACTGCTGCCCCTGCCCATACCCCACCTACTCACCTCCCCAACCTCCTTATGTCCCACCTACCCCAGTAGCAAGAGGTAGGTGATAGGAAGTACTTTGGTGTGGAAATTAGAAATGATGGGAATGTTTATGAAGGAGTGCTGGGATAGAAGTGGGGATGATGAGGGTAGTTACATTTTTTCCTCATTTGCTCTGAACGCGGTAATAGGGAAAAATCAATCTGAATTAAAATTAAATAACTTAAATGTTTCACAAACTGTCACTTTGTATTCTTCCAACATGTTTGGTAACAAAGTGTTTAATGTATGTTTAAACAAAGAAGCTTTTTACACCCTTCCATTAAAATACGTACATCTGGGGTTTCCCTTCCATTTTATGGGAGTGGAATGGGAAGGCCGTTGACAATTAAAAACCACTTGAAGTTGACATCCACTCTGGAGCAAGGTGTATTAAAGACAGGACTCACACTGAAAGGTGAGCCACCAAATTGAAACATGAGTAATGGAGAATAACGAAGAATTGGCTCTGTCGTTTTATATAATACTTTTGCAACATCCCGTCTGGGAAGATCATTAGTTCTGAGCTGAGCTCAGACAGCAGCACTTGCATATTTCATCTCACAAAACACTTTCTCCTTCTATCGGGTCTACCCTCATTCAATTCAACAGTGTAAAAAAATGCCCTCAAGGAAGGAGATGGAAGAATAGCCATCTTGGCAGAAATAATATAATTTTATTTAGTTAATTAAAACTGTATTATATAATGTTTGATACTACAAAAGAAGATATGCAACATACTCATCAATTTAAAAACACAATAAGTTGAACACCAGTGAACACATCACCTAGAGAATGAAACAAACATCACAAATTCCATTGAAGCTTCCTGTGTGGCCCTCCACCATCCCAGCCCCTGTTCCATGCCAGGAATATCCCATTTTGAACTTTTTGTTTACCATGTCAATGTGCTGTTGACTTTTATAGGTAATTTTACATGTAAAACTCCACATGTCCCTATGTGTCTCTAAACAATAAATGTTTAACCTTGCTTATTTTAGAGTTTTACAGGTATGGTGTCGGTGTCATATACTAGTCTTCTGCAACTTACTATTTTCATTCAGTGTTATAACTAATTCATATATTTTATGACATATAAATATATTTCTAAATAATTTATTATTTAGTTTTTTGAGCTTTAGAAAATATGCATCATAATATGTAATTTTCTACACTTCACTAGATTTTTTTTTTTCATTTTAAACAAGAAGTTTATTTAAACAACGAGACGCTTGACTTGAAGGGAAAACTAGGATTCTTTTTTGTTGTTGTTTTAGAGTAATTTATCCCTACTTAAAGACAGATTGCCCTACAGGTAACAGCTACGTACAAAAAAGTTATAAAATTGTCCTTGGTTTTACAATGATAAATGAAAAACATTAAAAGTCTCCAATCAAACAAGGTATGCAAGGATTTTTATTTTATTATTTATTTATTTATTTTTTTGTTAAAACAGTGAGAACAAAATAATTTACTGGAATATAAAGATAAGAGCTGAATGAGCATGCCACTAATGGAGAAAGGGGGTATTTTCACAGAATCAGTATTTTTCCCCATCCCGTCTCCACTTGATGTCAATCAAAACATACCATTGGCTGTTAAAAAGAAAAAAAGCAATATGCTTGTACACATATACCAGTTACTTTATGTACAATAAAGGAATGGGGAAGGGGAAAATGAAAGAATAGAGAAAACTATACTGTAGTAGCCAGGATGTGATGGAACCAAATTGCAGTTTTCTAATTGAGAATGTAATCTTGGTCTTTAAAGAACAGAGTTCTGAAGTAAAGAAGCAGCTTCTCTTTTCAGTAGACACCTCCCGTCTGCTGTTGGAACACATCAGTTGTATCTTCATCCTCCATTTCCAACTGTGCAGGTATGTCTGTTTCATTGATTGGTTGCCCGTCAAATCAGGATCTGATCTGCCTCATTGACAATCCCTGTCGTTCATTAGTTTATTAGGCTTTCATTAGTTTGCTAAGTGGTGTATGCCTCTTAATCTTAAACTGCACCACAGAACCATCCTGCCCCACCACTTTCAAATTAATATAATAATTGTTCTCAGTCTTGACTCCTTCCTTGGGCTTTTTGTCAGCCATGGTGAGTGCTGGAGTCTCCTCAGCTGCCGCTTCACAAAAGCGGTACCAGGTCTGCACCGAACAAGCACACCAGCAGCACCAGCAACTCACTAGATTATTTTATTATAATTTTTACATTTTCATTTACTTCCACAGTTGTATATTTGTGTGAGTATACCACTATATATATATATATATATATATATATATATATATATGTATATACATATATATATATATATATATATAATCGTAAGTTCTTCTATTTTATTTTCATCAGTATTCCAACACTGTTGCTGTGAATGCTCTTATTCATGTCTCTGGGCACACATACACCAGTGTTTTTCTGAGGTATAGTCTCCAAATTAGGATTGCTGGGTTACAGAGTATGTAAACATTCAAAACCAGTATATCATATCCATTTTATTCCTGAAGTGTCTGAACCAATTTATTATAAATTTCTGTCAGTTGCATATAAAATTCCCATTGCTTGATATTCTCATCAACACTTAGGGTTATCAGATGTCTTTATTTTGCTAGTAAATGTGTAAAATGGTATATTGTTTTATTTTATTTTATTTTATATTTATTTTTGAGGTGGAGTCTTGCTCTGTTGCCCAGGCTAGAGTGCAGTGGTGCTATCTCAGCTCACTGCAGCCTTCACCTCCCAGACTCAAGTGATCCTCCCACCTCAGCCTTCTGAATAGCTTGGACTACAGCCACCTGAGATGGAGCTTTGCCATGTTGTTCAGGCTGGTCTCAAACTCCTGGCCTCAAGTGATCCATGACAGCCTCCCAAAGTATTAGGATTATAGGTGTGAGCCATTGCATCTGGCCAGTATATTGTTCTTATTTACCTTTCTCTGATGACACCTTATCATGTTTACCTACCCTCTGTGCTGCTGCTTCTGTGAATTACCTGCTTATAATTAGGAAAGATTGTCTTTGTTAGATTTTTTGTCTTTTCCTTATTGAATTTTTGAAATTCCTGTATATCTGAAATCTAATTCTTTGCTAATTATTTGTGTTGCTAATATCTTCAAAGCTTGTCTTTTTACTTGTTTATTTTTGTTTTACAAACTCAATTTTATTGCAGTCCAATTTACCCGCATTTCCTTTTGTGGCTGGCACTTTTGTTCCTTCTTTATGCCACTCAGCCTCTCAGCCTCTCAGCCATCTTTCTCAGGTGAGAAACTTCCCTAGGAAAAAAAATGACTCTGAGTGCTGGCTCCACCTCAATAGATAATCATCTTTGTGCCAGGTAACTTCTTAGCAGCCCTTAAGCTCTTTGGTGTCAGAGGCATCCAAACCAGAGTAACTCCACCTTGAATAAAGACTGCATAAAGCCAAACCTGCTGGGTTACATTCCCAGGAAGTTAGGTACTCTTGGTCACAAGATGTTTATGGTTAAGGAAACAAGTTAATAATGCTAACTAATTAAGTAAGACTCAGAACTTATGCAAGTGTCCCAATAAAGAAAAAGCATCCTTAGTTTAAGAGTTTCACTTTAAAAATAATAATATACTCACAGATTCTTGCTGAAATTAATAGTTGCAGAAGAGAATAACAATGCTAATAGCCTGTCACTAGCTGATCACGAGCTTTTATAATAAAGCACATTATTTTTAGCTCTAACACCCTATATAAGCAAATATTATGTTTTAAGTAGGGGCGTTCCTCCTCTTGCTTTTTGAGGACACCCTACTCTGTAATACAAGTAGTGCCCAATAAACTATCTTAATTTCACTATGCTTTGCTACTTGCCCTGAATTCTTTATGGCATGCCATCTGTGAACCTGCTCTTGGGGATCTGGGTTGAGACCCTTTTCTAGTAACATCGGTGATTTCTAGGTGCTTAAAAAGTTTTTTGGGGGCTGGGCGCGGTGGCTCATGCCTGTAATCCTAGCACTTTGGGAGGCCGAGGTGGGCAGATCAGTTGAGGCCAGAAGTTTCAGACCAGCCTGGGAACATGGCAAAACTGTGTCTCTACACAAAATTTTAAAAATTAGCCAGGCCTCATGGTGGGTACGTGTAGTCCCAGCTACTTGGGAGGCTGAAGTGGGAAGATCACTTGAGTCCAGGATGTCAAGGCTGCAGTCAGAGTGAGACCAAGACCCCATCTCTGAAAAATAAGAAGTTTTTTTGCTTTATCTTCTTTAGTTGTCCTTAGCATGAAAATGAGCATAAGATATAGAAATAGACTTTCCTATATTGTTGTAAGTAAAATTTTGATGCTACAAAAGAAATAGCACTCTAAGATATGCCCTCTCAGCAACGCAATTTATTCTATAGAAGGGTGCAGGGTGCAAGGACAGAGCAATGATGGTCACCACAGCTTGGACAAGGTGGGAAGGGGCACTTTTGCCTGACGGAGGTCATCCCTATTGCTGTGTCATCCACTATTGGCTAGGGTTAGACCGCACAAGCTAGACTAATTCTGATTCGCTTTTTTTTTTAAGTAGGGGTCAGGGCTGGAGTGACAGGGTGGGTGTTTTGGTGGGATGGACGGTGATGGGTGTGTCAGAGCAGGTAGATCAGGTAGCCAGGGGGATGAGTTAGGATGGGACGGTGTGGGAGATTAGGGGGTTAGATGTGAAGTACTGATTAGAACCAGAGGAGAAGGTTGTTTACTACAATTACAAGGTACTAAACTTTGAAATAGAGAATTACAGAATAAGAGAGCTGAAAATACTGACATACTGATTTTTTGAAGAGAAACCTCGGATTCACTATAACCGTATCTTTTGTTGTGGGATGGAGAGCTATGGGTATTTTCTGGAAGCTCACATTGCATTAAAAAGTAGCTATCAGTCACCATATTGTTGTTGGAAAGTAGAAGGACCCTTTAGAATGTCTAGGCTGTTATTTTGACAGGAGCAAAAGTACTTACATTTCTTGTTCAAGCTTTTCACAACTTTGCCCACATAGACAACTGATATGCAAACATGTTGTAATGTTGACTTTGGTGCTTGTCCCTTTGTCTGCAATGTCCTTCTCCTCCCTCCCTGACTGACCACATCAATGCTGCAAGGACAAACTGAAGGCCTCTTCCTTTGCAGTACCTTCTCATCTCTATGAATTGAGCAGCAACCAATATAAGTAGCTGAGACACAGGTCTCAATGATCGAGGTTTCTTAAGCCAGCTTTAGAGAAAATCCAGGAAAATCACCCATCCAAAGAGGCTTTCAGAAGGTTTAGTATTTATACATATCTGTAAAGTGGGGAAGGCACGTAGGAAGAGGGGCAGCTAGGCAGTAAGACAAATAGTTATATTCCCGTGTGTCTTTCATTAGTGCCTAGTAAATCTATATTTTACACAAGACAAGGTGAAGATCTAAAGAGAAAAAGGGAGTAAAGCAAGAGCCAATCACGGAGATGTCTCTGGGCAGGTGGAGGAAAGATTGATCTCTTGTCTTCATTCTGCACCTGGGAAGATAAACTTGTAATCAACATTATCAGTGTGGAATTGAACAGACTTTAGTTTTAGGAGCTAAATTTGGATTGTAGACCTATAGTTATGATTGGCATGTCCTTGTTTGTGGGAGGCCAGGAAAGAATTTACCTATGACTGATCTGTCGGGGGCAGTCCTTTCCAGATGCCTAACGCCTTTTACCTTTCCATGGGGATCTGGCTGATGCACAATGTTAGTAACAGCTATTCATTTGGAAGAGAGTAGTGCAATGACTCAGCCCCCAGGCTTAACCTTTCCTTTTGCATAAGATTTTGGGGAGGTCCTGAGATTTTTTTCCTTTCGCTTACATGTTCCACTCACTCCCAACACTGAGGACCCAAAGCACTTGGCTTATGTCTCCATTCTGCACACTGATGTCAGGCTGAGCTACTTTGCTCTTAGTTGAGGCACATCAGCATTAATTTCCTTTTGCTGCTGTAACAGATTTGGTGGCTTAAACAACAACAATGTGTTATGTTGTAATTCTGTAGGTCAAACGTGTGATGCAGGTTTCAATGAGCTAAAATCAAGGTGTCCATAGAGCTGTGTTCCTTCTGGAGGATCTGAGGGAGAATTCATTTCCTTGTCTTTTCCAATAACTAAAGGCCACCCACATTCCTTGGCTCATAGTTCCTCTATTTTTAAAGCCAGTAACGGCAGGTTGAGTCCTTCACCTTCTGCCATCCTTCTGGTTTTCTGAGTAAAGCTGGGCAAGATGTTCTGCTTTTAAGGACTCATGTGATTAGATTGGGCCCACCTGAATAATCCAGGATAATCTTGCCACCTCAAAGTCCTTAAGTTTAGTTACATCTACAGAGTCCCTTTTGCCATGTAGGGTAGCATATATACAGGGGGGATTAGGGAGCAGACATCTTTGGGGCCTTTATTTCATTTACCACAGCAGCCGTGTCCTCTGCCTGCTCTCTGAGCTACTTATGAGCAAAGACATGCCTTGTTTGTCTTTGTGTCCCTAGTTCCTTAAGTGTAAGATGAACTCAATAAATTTTTAAAAAACCAAATTGAGCATATTTTATAAAAGTCATTACAGGAATAGTTAGCTACTTGCAAGAGGGAATAGAAAAAGATCAGAAAACAAAATAAAACAAAACAAACCCACACTAGTTTAAAAGCAGACTAAGAGAGGAGGGATATATCAGTGAGTGAGGGGTTGTCCAGTCCAAGGTTTTATCATGCAAATGAAGTCTCCAGGTAGCTGGCCTCGGAGAGAATAAACTGTAAATGTTTCCTATCAGACTTAAAAAGTGTGTTCTATCAGTGACTCCAAAAGGGAAGAGAGTAGAATGAAGTAAGTGTGGCTTTCCCTTCCCATCATGGCCTGAACTGGTTTGGAATGCCGCTGACTGAGAGGAGTCCATTCAGATGATAGAGGAGGGCCTTGGAATTTTATTTTTGGTTTATAGCCCCAAGTCATAATTCACACATATATGTATGATATTTTGTTTTTTAATTTTTAAAATATTGGACTGATTTCATTTCTGTATGCACTCATTTATCATTTTACATAAATTAGTAATTTTTGCAAAAACCTTTCATTTAAATGAACTAATTCATTTAAAGTCACATCAGACTCTAAAAATTAGGAATCCTTAAAGCCTGTTTTAATCAAGTTAAGAAAATATGGGCTCTTAGAATTACCAAGAAATCTTAGAGTCTTCTAGTACTATGTCCCTTCTATTGCTTGTAACCCTTAGACAGACACCCTAAGCAACTGGGCATTCTTGGGGTTTCTGGAAGGTTATTATCTCTTCCAGGAACAGTTCCTTCTTAGAAAACACTGACTCCCATTGCTATAATTGGAGTTGGATGTCTTCCGTGGCTTCTGGCTTTGACCCTTCAAACTCCTACCCTGACCTTGTGAAGCCAATCATAATAATTGTGTGATTATTTTAAGACAGTCAATATATCCTCTCTCATTCTGGCTGCTGCTACAGCTTCTCCTGTTTCCATGGCTCTTTTACCATCCTATCCTCTAATTCTGAGCATGCCTTCTGGCTTGCAAGGATGTTCTTGGTGACTAAAGTGGGGGAGAGAAACAAACCAGCATGGTCCTTGTTCTAATTTCTATATTCCTATGGATTCCACCTCAGATGGCTGCCACATTAATAAAAGACAAAATGTCTCTCTAGTTGAAATGTCTCAGCAGAACAAAACTGAGAAATTATATAGTCAGAATTATAAATTAATAAGTAAATTGGGACTTGTGGATTGCATAGACAGCAAAGACTTTCTCTGTTTTTCTCTGAAATGACTAGAAGCTTTCATTTTATTTTCACCACGCTTCAAATTTGCCCTTAAACCTCACACTCAGTTTCTTGACATGATTTGTAAATGCTAATGGAATGCCCCAGTTATTTCCTTCTTGGCATATCAGTTGATACTATGTTAAATGTATCATTTGGCTATTTTCCTTCTGTACATCTTAATGAGGAGTGCTATCGTTTGCCAGTATGTGCAACTTGGGACTTTTCTCAAACTGATTCCATGAATAAATCACTGCTCAGACTTGCCTTCAGCTGTTTTTTTTTTTTTTTTTTTTTTAAACAAAAACCAAAAAAACAGAACATCTCCCTGCTGGAAAATAAAACAAAACAAAAACAACTCTTGCCTTTAAGTAATTATCTCATCTTTAATCTTCTAAGAAAGAAATACTGGAATTGGTATAGACTTTGCCTCTGAGACATTATATGTTTTGTTATTAGAAAAGGTTGACAAACACAGTAAAATTGGCTAAAATTGTGCTTCTTCAAATTTTGGAGCATTATCTTAGCTTTCCTTATATTAAAGATTAGAAGCCAAGTCTATTACCTTGGTCTTGTCTCACTCTCCACCTCCACTGTATACCAGGAGTCCGTGTTCCATCTCTCTGTGAATCTCTCTCTGCACAGTCACCCAGCCAATGACTGCAGCTGGCCCCTGAGAAACATCCCTGAACCTTTTGTCTCTCTCACTTCTCTTATCCAATTGCTCATTAGATCTGGTCCATCTTACTTCTTCCTATTCCTTTCACCCTGAGACTGTCATTGCATCTGACTTCCAAATTGGCCGCCTCTCCTCCGATCTTTATCTGCCTAGTACTGTGGAGTTACTGTAATTCTGACCCAATTATTTTCCTCCTTCAAATGCGTTAGGGTGAGACCCATGGCTGTGTTGGCATGACCTGTGACTGTTGGTGGAACCCATGGCTGTCAGGATCTTTGGCTGTCAGTGGGACCCGTGGCTGATGGTGTGGCCTGTGGCTGTTGGTGGGACTTGTGGCTGTCAATGGGACCTGTGGCTATCAGTGGGACCCATGGCTGATGGTGCGGCCTGTGGCTGTTGGTGGGACTTGTGGCTGTCACTGGGACCTGTGGCTATCAGTGGGACCTACGTGGTCGGTGGGACCCTGGTTGTTGATGTGGCCCCAGCCCTCAGCACGGCCCGTGGCTGTTGGCAGCACCTGTGGTTATCAGTGAGGGCCTGAGCTCATTGGCGTGGCCTGAGGCTGGCAGGTCAACCTCATACTTGCTGGCCAGCCCTGTCCCGCCTGCTGTCCTTGCTTCCTCCTGCCCAGAATGCCTGATCCAGTGATCTCTTCATTGTGCTTTCAGAAGTGCCCTTCCTGCTGCGCAGTTCTCCCCTCCCGGGATGGTGGCAGTATTGAAGCTCATGACAAGTGCCTTCACACAGACCCTTCGCAACTGTCCATGCGTACCGTGGCACCAGGCGCTGCCCACCTACTGGCCCTGGCAGAATTATGGAATATGATAGGGGCCCTGCATATTCTTTAAGATAAAGGGCAAACCTTTTAACATCATATTCAAGGTTTTTCAGGACCTCTCTGTCACTTATATTTCCATATTATCTCTCTCCATGTCCTTAAACATGTTCTGCAAGTCAGCTATACTGAACCATTTGCTACTTTTTGAGAGCACTATTCATTTCCCTTTGGAATTTTTCCTTCTTCACTCTCTCCCTTCCTCTCTCCCTACCTCCCTTTTTCTTTCTCTTCTTTATTCCCTTACTTACCAAGATGAAGTAACAGGGACCAAATTTACTTTCATGCCTGAACCAAAAACAGGTAAAATACATGAAAAGATGCTTGGCAAGACACAGTAAAATCAGGCAAGGAAGAGCAGTGATCCCTGAGAGGCAGGAAAGAAAGTGGGCTGAACCCTACAATGGCCTTAGATTACTGCTTTGAGAGAGTTTCCAGGCCATAGCACAGGGAGGGGCACCAAGACAGAAACTAGCAGTCTCCCAGGATGGAGGGGAATATTCTGGAGTCCCAGGAGACTAACGCAACTAGAATTCTGAGGGAAGAGTATTATAAAGGAGGGAATTTCAAAGAAAGAAAACTTAGGAGATCTGCAGAGGGTTCACCTTGAATATTCAGCTAAGTACTGATGGGCGAATATAAGAGATGAAACTACCCAAAGCCAGTAACAGAACCAACTGAAAGGATTAGAGGGAGCAGAAGCTAATACTGGGCTAGAAATAGTGCTAATACTGGGCTAGAAATACTCAAGATTCTTGAAGTATTGGATAGACTACATATTCTGGGTGATAAACAGGTGTTAATACACTTAAAAGAATTCAAATCATACGAAGTATGTTTTCTTATCACAATGGATTTAAAATAGAAGTTAATTATAAAAAATATATTTGGAAAACTCTCAAATATTTCCAAACTCTATGGAATACTTTAAGGTCCATATGTCAAAATATAAACCATTGAGGAAATTTAAAGGATACAACATATCAAAATTAGTGGCTGGATACAGTGACTCATGCCTATAATCTCAGCTACTTAGGAGTCTGAGGAGGGAGGATTGCTTGAGACCAGGAGCTCAAGACCAGCCTAGGCAACATAGTGAGGTCCCATCTCTAAAACAATAATTTAAAAAATTATCTGGGTGTGGTGGCAGGTGCCTGTAATTCTAGCTACTGGAGAAGCTGAGATAGAAGGCTCACTTGAGCCCAGGAGTTCAAGGCTGCAGTGAACTATGATTGTGCCACTCTTTTTTTTTTTTTTTTTTTCTGAGAAGGAGTTTTGCTTTTGTTGACCAGGCTGTAGTGCAATGGCGTGATCTCAGCTCACCGCAACCTTTGCCTTCCGAGTTCAGGTGATACTTCTGCCTCAGCCTCCCAAGTAGCTGGGATTATAGGGATGTGCCACCATGCCCACCTAGTTTTGCATTTTTAGTAGAGACAGGGTTTCTCCATGTTGGTCAGGCTGGTCTCAAACTCCCGACCTCAGATGATCCGCCCAAAGTCCTGGGTCACTCTTAAAAGTTACTCTTAAAAAATACTGTGGGATGCTGCTAAAGAAATACTTAGAAGGAAATGTATAGCACCAAATGTCTACTAGAAAAGAAGAAAAGCCTCAAATCAATGACTTATCATCTACCCTAAGGAATGAGAAAGGAAGAGCAAATAAGTAATAAAAAACAAGAGTAGAAACTAATGAAATAGAAAGCAGAAAATAAATGGATATACATGTGTCAAAACTTTTTGTTTTTTTTATAAACAAAAAGTTTTGACACATGTATGTCCATTTATTGAGATATAAATGATATAAAATAAACTGCATATATTTAAAGTATAAATTGTATACTTTAAATTTATACTTTAAATATATGCAGTTTATTTTATATCATTTATATCTCAATGAAGCTTTTAGATGTTTTTAAAAGTATCTTGTAGGAGGAGACAGTGAGTGAGTGAGAGTGTGCTAGAACTCTCCAGAGACTGGAGATCTCTTATGAGCTTGTCATTTTAATTCACATTGCCCCTACCTAGAGGTAAATGTGTCCCTTTGGTGGCCTGAATCTGGTGATCCTATTAGTATCTCCTAATCTTAAGGGGAGAAGCCAGGGTTTTGAGAGATGGATGGAGATCTTCACCTCCCTTACACTGCTTAACTCATAGAGCAGCTGGAATCGCATCAACAAGAATTCCAAGTCCTTCTGAACTCCAACTTTACTCTCATTGTCCTCAGCTCGATTAATGGCATCACAGTATATCCAATTCCCCAGCTTACCTTCAGCTCTTATTATCCTCTCCCTTTCCATAACTCACTGAGTCCTGTCAATTAGGCCTCAGAAACCTCTCTCAAATCTATTTCCTCCTCTGTATGTTGACTTCCACTATTTTAAAATGTTCTCCTTAGTTTTATTAGTTTCCATGCCAATTAATGCCTCAAAGAATCATTAGAAATATTTTTCCTAAGATACTTATCAGATTAAAGTATTAACCGCCGCCCCCCCCCCCCCCCGCCCACATTACTGACATGATGAGGCTCAATTTCCTTACTAGGCCTTATAATGCCCTTCACAATCCAGCCTTTACCCTGTTTCAGCATCCCCTCCGCACCTTATTATGTTCCAGCTCCAGCCATTCTGTTTAATCATCCCAAACATATTAGGTTGGGCTTTTTTTTTGTATTTTTGCCTTTGTATCGTTCTACCTGCTGTTTCCTCTATCTCTTCTCCACATGGCAGTCTCCTACATATTACATACGATTTAGTTAAAATATCATATCTTTGATAAAGTCTTCCCCATCTTCCCTGTAAAAATGGCCTTCTTTTGTGTGACTCCCAAATGGTTTTGCTCTATTGGTACTGAGAACAGTACAAATCAGATGCTAACTAACTGCCACCTGGGGCAGTGAAGTTGGACTGAGAGAAATGACTGAAATGCTGCTATGAAAAGGAGACAGTCAGAAGAGAGAGGAACCACTTAGGTTGGATGCTGCAGTATTCCCCTTTCTTGGAGCCACTTAGAAACTAAGAATATTTTTTAAAATACAGCAATAAAATATGAACAGCCATTTTTCTTCGAATAGTCATAAGAAGAAAGAGCTATGTCCTAGGTATTTAGAGGCTTGCAATTATTAACCCACCCACTGGGAAAGAATTGATTTGCTTAATGGCGAAGTGAGCTGTGCCATTCAAAGGAGACTTTAACAGGTATTTTAAGTCAGGGTTCATGTACCAGGGACAAGAAGGAGATCAGTCATTTCCTTACGCTGCCTGGTGTGGCCAAATACTAATTGAAAACTCATGTACATTGGTTTTTGCTAGTATGGACATTATGATTCATTTGAATTAAGATCCATCACTACATGGAAAAAAAGCATTCTGGCATTAAGAAATGAAAGTCAGGTTTCTTAATTCATGTCTGCTAAAATGATCTTGCAACTGATGTATCTGGTTTGTTTGATAAAGAAAAGAATTTTTAAATATCTTATGATAATAAAGCTTTAAAACTTGACCCTGTAGATAATACTTATACTTCCAGTATCAAAAGGCTATGGCAAATAATTTTTAAGTGGAATGTTGGCATAACAATTTGGAAAGTTTTTCTCATGATGCTTTTCCATTTTCTAATTTCTCGCATTTTATTTTATTTTGCTGTTTCTAGTTACTTTATTAAGGAGTTGTTAATAAAATAGCATAATATGGTGCTGCTTTTGCAAATTCAGCAAGTATGTTGCACAAAAGGGAAAACCTCCCCTGCCCCCCACCAACACACATACAGATCTTGTGGGGAAAGATGTGTGTGTGTGTGTGTGTGTGTGTGTGTGTGTGTGTGTGTGTGTGTGTGTGT
>NW_022436959.1:29878704-29989591 GCF_009761245.1 Sapajus apella
TGTGTGTGTGTGTGTGTGTGTGTGTGTGTGTGTGTGTGTGTGTGTGTTTCTTGGCCAAAGACATTTCTCCTGCCCACTCCTTTTTGGTTGTGCACCTGCAATTTGAGCTTGCACTGTAATAACTCAGGTTTGCCTAATCTGATTATACTTGACTAAAAATGAAAAGCAGCATCTATATGATATATTGAAATATTTGTAAGAAAAAACTATGTAGCCTTCTAGCAGATTGCAACAATTTAATGCAGGGTTTCTTAGCTTTGTCACTGTTGACATTTTGGCTACATAATTCTTTGTTGTTGGGGGAATGTCTTGTGTGTTATAGGATTTTAGCATCATCCCTAGTTTTTACCCACTAGATACTAATTTCTCACCTTTTAGAAAAAAAAATTCTATTGCTTTTCTTAATGTATTTAAAAGACAGATGATGCAAAACAACACAAAAATTATTTCTCTGTAATTTTGGAATTTAAATCTACATAGATGTAATATATATGGCAAAATAGCACAAAAAAGGTGGTTGAGGTCAATGAAACTATATTGTTGCAAATTTTCTATATGCTACCTGAAGTAATTCAATATTAACTATAAGTAGATTGAGATAAACTAAAAATGCATATTATAATCACTAGACCAATTATTAAAAAATAATACAAAGAAATATAACTAAAAAACATTAGAGGATTATCTTGGAATACTAAAAATTATTTCATTAATATAAAAGGAGGCAGGAAAAGAAGAAAAAAATGAACCAAAACAAAAAAAAAATGATGAGACAATAGGCCAGGTACAGTGGCTCCCACTTAAAATCCAGTGCTTTGGGAGGCCAAGGTGGGAGGATTGCTTGAGGCCAGGAGATTGAGACAAGCCTGGGTGACATTGCAAGACTCTGTCTCTACCACTAGTAATAATGAGAACATAAATAGTCAAAGGACAGCCATATAATCAAACCTATAGATAATTACATTAAATACAAGTAGACTAAATAATCATAAGACATAGAATGTCAGGCTGGATTTTAAAAAGCAAGACCCAACTATATGTAATGTAAGAAACTTGAGTGAAATGCACCTGCACCTTTATTTTTACTTTTTTTTTTTTTGATAGGGTCTCACTCTGTCACCCAGGTGGAATACAGTAGTACAATATAGCACATTGCAACCTCTGAACTCCTGGGTCCAAGCAATCCTCCCACCTCGGCCTCCCAAGTAACTGAGACTACAGGCATGGTCCACCAGGTCCAACTAATTTTTAATTTTTTTATAGAGATCAAGTCTCATTATATTGAGGCTAGTCTCAAACTCCTGGCCTCAGGCTATACTCTCTCAGCTTCTCAAAGTGCTGGGATTATAGCCATGAATCACAGCAGTTGGCCCAGAAATGCACTTTAAATATAGAAAGAGAAATAGATTCAGAGTAAAAAGATGAGAAAATTATACAATGCAAAGAGTAAGTATAACAAAGCTGGAATGGCTTACTCATATATAATTTTCTGCATCTTTATTTGCCAAAATTTATATAAAGCTATGCATTTGAAATGAGTCTATTTCTTTATGTTGACATTATACCTCATGAAGTTGATTTTAAAATAAGTAACACATAGGTTAACAGCAGATTATGTGCAGTGGAAGAGAGAAAACAGGAAGACCATTCAGAAGACCTTCTCTAGCATGCAGCAAGAAAAAAGACAAACAGATTAAAAATATAAAGGAAAAGTTAAGAGACATGGACGTTAGAGTGAGTATTCTGAGATTAATTGGAATTTTAGATTGAGAAGGAAAAAAAAGGGGCATGAGGCAAAGACAATTTTAAAAAGGTGATACCATGTGAAAGTTTCTGGAACTGATAAAAGATATCAATTTAGAAGTTCAAGAATCCCAGTGAATCTTAAGTAGGATAAATTTTTAAAATCTACATTTAGATATATAATACTAAAGACAAGACCAAAATTTAAAATCAGGCCAAGATTACCTCCACGCAGGAGCAGTTATATGTACAACTGACTTCTTAATAAAGTCAGTGGAAACTAAAGGATAGTAAAGGAATATTTTTCACGTTTTATAAGAAAGTAATTGCCAACCTAGAATTGTATTTCCTGGTATGAGTTTGAAATAGACACTTAATGATGAAAAAGACTGAGGTCAACTCTAAAAAAACTCTAAATAAATTATTTTAAAAGTTCTTTAGGCAGAAGGAGAATGATTCTCAGAGGGAAACCTGAAGAGACAAATAAATTGATAACTATGTAGGTAAAAATAAACATTGCCCAAATATAATAATAATCATAGTATTTCATGATGTTTTAAAAATAATTGAAATGCAAAACAATGGTAATGTATAAATCCAAAGTGAGCAAAAGGAGTTAAGATATTCTAATGTTCTGTTCTGAGGATGAAGATATTGGTTAACTTTAGACTTTGATATGTGAAGTATGCATGTGGAATTTCTAGGAAAATCAATACAAGAATAGAAACAGGGAACATAGCTCAAATCTAGTAGATGAAAAAAAAGAAAAAAGATAAAAGAATTTAATCCAAAAAAAGAAAATAACTAAAACTTAGCAAAATGTTAGTCCTATCAGATAGATAAAAAGCCCAACACAAAATATTGAATTTAAACCAAAATATATTCATAAGTCAGGCTGTGGATATATAACCTAGGACATAGTACTTAATATAATTTGCTTCCTAATTCTTTGACCAAAATGCTTGGACCTGAAGAAATTTATAAATGAATTTTATAATATATTATGAACAATTTTGGTGTATTTAGTTGGTTATTGGTTGACTTGCTTTAGGGATTGACTCTAATTTGAAATCAAGTTTTTGGTGTTTAAGAAAAGAAAATGGGTAGTATTCAATCACTAATGGCAAAGGAAAAAGAATAAAGCTGAGAAAATAACAATGAGTAATTTTGGCTGTATACCATCACGGTAGGTCACAAAGTCTAGACCTTTATTTTCATTCTATGTTGCAAATATTAGTTATCTTGGGATTATGGATGAAAAATACACAGAAAGTAAGCAACTTGCCCAAGGCATTGCTGTTCAATTAATCTCGGATTAGGATGCATGGCTTGTTTCTCCACTCAGATGCTTGTATTGCCTAACCTGTTGTCAGGAAACTGTGGTCACAGGCATAGTTTTGGAAGGCAATGTATACCTCCAACAAAACCAGGTCCTCTTAGAAAACATGTTTTCTTCTCTTTCCTGCCTCTCACCTCCTTCTAATTCTATTTTTTCCTATATCAATTTTTCCCACTTCATCTTTCTCTAATTCTTATGATTTAAATCTGCATATACATGATACCACCTGCAGCATTTCCTTCTGGCCTAATAAAATGCTGTGTCCTGCATCAACACAAAGCATCATTTTGGACACAAAGCGATTCTGGACAGGTGAGAAGCACTTGTACAGCAACTCAATACTATTCACTATGGCTTTGCAAGATTATGTTGATTCAAGAGATAGTTCACAATTCTCAAATATTTGTAAGATGAACTGGTTTTCAATTTACTTTAAATCTGCATTTGGTGGCACCCATCCTGTTCTGGCAGAAGAGAATGGGGCATACCAGGTCACAGCCCCATCTGGTGTCCAGATTATCCCTGCTGTGGACAGAGACATCAGGCTGTCACAGACTGATGCCAGTCAACACTTGCACCACCCCACCAGGTCCCCTTGCTGAGAACAAGACTCATGAGGCATCCATCTGATTATGAGTCCCATGAGATATGCCTGTGGGGAGAGACTAATCTAATCCTATATTTCTTATTCGCCTACTAAAGAATAGGAGGGACTGAAATTTCTTAATTTCAGTGATTTTTCAAATACATGAGCCAATGTAATTCCTCTGAGGAGCTGGGAGGACAAAACATGGGATGGAAGCACAAAATTTGCCCTGGACTCACATGTCAAACTAATGGTTAATATACAGAAGTCATTTAAGTGGAATGAAACATTTTATTTCAGAATATATAGAAAATATGAGGATCATTTTAAAAAGCAGGAAAATAAATCTTATGCTAATCATTTTTCTTCCACTTTCAGAATCTGAAAATTTTTTTGTAGCATTATTAAAAGGTACATGCTTGGGCTTTACTGCTTAATCATTCCATTTTCCCTGAAACTCTCACTCTGAACCGTTCTAGGATCCCTGGCGCACTGGAATTTTAAGCATGTGAGGTGGATAATCAGGAAACTTTGTTCTGTTTGCTTTCTCCAATACTTCAGAAAGCAATTACAGACATATCTGGCACAGAGGTAGGTTAGATAAGATGGTCATAGCCTCACTTGAAGGGAAACTTGCCAAAAGTGGAGAAAACAAACCACTTGAGAGTGCACAAACGGCATCTGCAGCTTTGGTTAGAACATCCTGCAACAAGGAGGATGACAGAACCCCATGATTACTGTCCTTGGGTTGACCTGTGCTCATTATAACAGTAAAAAACAAACCCCTGGGTAGAGAATTAAGATGCTAATAAGGCATGCCATATATGTGATAGCATGTAACAGCAATTGCACACGCACACCCAGGAGACAACCTGCAACATGCTTAAGCCAACAGCCAGGCTCATTCCCACCCCTTATAATAATCACATAAGCTTCCCATAAAGGGGACTTCCCAGTGTCAGAGGGGACTATCTCATTCTCAAGCAACCAACTCTGATCTAGCTTTCAGAGTGTCCTTTGGCTTTGCAATAAATGTCTGTGCCTATACTTACTTTGGACTCACTCTCAAATTCTTTCGTGAGGGTCAGGAACATAAAGCAGGCAACTGACAACAGCACCACCCACAACCCAGAGCCCTTCACACTTGGGCAGAATGCAGAATTTCTCCACCTTTGTATCTTGCTCTGAGACAATAAATGGGGCTCATACCTGGGAGCAATGAAAAAACATGCAAAGAGAAGTGATGGGAGGCTTTTGAGTTGGAACAGGATAGGACCCTCTTAAATCTGGAAGGGGAAAATAAACCAGTAACTTTTCTTATTCCATTGATGGCATTAGATCTCAGGTCTAGAAAACAGAAGGTGCTATCTGTGGTCTAGAACTGGACAACTTTGTAATTTTCCAGTCTCTATCTATGAGCCCCTTTGTCCCCTCCCTACTGCTAATGTCAACAAGAATAAGGAGGGCTTGCCAGAACTTCTGTCAAATGCTCAAAATTCCAGGAGGTGTGTTTCTTGGCATGCTGGTTCCTAGAATTCAATTCCTGTTGGCAGCAGTTTCTCAGCAGTGCCTGGGGGATGAAGGTTTAGTGAAAAGTCTGGGCTTGTTTAATAACTTGCTGGCTCTGAGGAGCTAGTGCCAGAGCTGTATAATCACATCCCCACGCTGCTGTGAGAAAGGAGGCTTTGCTTTGGTCTCAGTGACACAGGTCAGCACTCTTGTCCGCTCCATCCTCAGACTCAGCTCCATCAACTACAGATGTAGCGATAGAGTCTATTTTAAAATCTGGAGTTTAATGAACAAAATGTTGGAAGAGAAATGTAAAGTTGCAAGCAGAAGTAAAGAGAAGTTGCCATTGAGCTGAATTTCATCTCCTTGGGCAACAAGTGTTACTGAGAGACTAAACTGATTCAGCTGAGTGTATATTGGGGCGATGGGGTTGAGATGATGAGTTCATTTACAAATCTTTATGGTCACATGCCCTAAGACTCAGCTCCTGGGGAAATCATATTTCTAACCATTGTACAATGAAGATATATGTAACCCATGGAGAAAACAAATAGGGCTTGTGTATACAAGCACCACCTATATGCTAATAAGCTTATTAAATTTTACTTCCTCAAATGTTCTATGAAAAGCCTGAGCAGCAACCCTATACCACCACTGCAATCTTCTTCTGCTGCTACAGGCTTTTTTGGGGGTTGGAACCCATGCCTTTTCTTCTGTGTCTCCTAAGCACCAATGTATAATACTTATGGAGAAAATGAACAAAATCCGAAGTTGGATTTGGTGGGAGGAGGCGATGAGAGACCATAGAAAGTTTTTTTCTTTCTGTAATTAGAAAATTACGGCCAGGTGCAGTGGCTCATGCCTATAATCCTAGCACTTTGGGAGGATTGCTTGACCTCTGGAGTTTGAGACAGCCTGAGCAAGATGGTGAGACCTTGTCTTAACAAAAAAAAAATTTTTTTTTAATTAGTTGGGCATGGGGGCACATTCCTATAGTCCAAATTACTCGGGAGGCTGAGGTGGGAGGATCCTTTGCACTCAGGAGTTCAAGGCAGCAGTGAACTATGATCACATCACTGCACTCCAGCCTGGGTGACAAAGTGAGACCCTATCTCAAAAAAGAGGAAAAGAAAAGAAAGAGAAGAAAGAAAAAGAAAGAAAGAAGGAAGGAAGGAAGGAAGGAAGGAAGGAAGGAAGGAAGGAAGGAAGGAAGGAAGGAAGGAAGGAAGGAAAAGAAAGAAAGAAAAAGGAAAAAGAAAGAAAGAAAGAAAGAGAAAGAAAGAAGGGAGGGAGGGAGGGAGGGAGGAAGGAAGGAAGGAAGGAAGGAAGGAAGGAAGGAAAGGAAAGAAAGGAAAGAAAGAAAAGAACTGTCAGCATTGGTGAAATGTTTGTTATTTGCAGAATATTTTAAATAATGAAAGAAATCAGAGAACTTTCAGAAGATAACTGGAATGGTGAAAATTTCTCATTTTGATATGTATGATGGTTAATTCCTTGTGTCAACTTGCCTAGGTTTCAGTTCCCAGATGTTTGGTCAAACACTGGTCTAGATGTTGCTGTAAAGATATATTTTAGATCTGATACATATTTCAATCAGCAGACTTTGAGTAAAGCAGATTACCTTTTGTGATGTGGGTGGGCCTCATCCAAACAATTGAAGGCCTTGAGAGAAACAACTGAAATCACCTGAGAAAGAAGGAATTCTTCCTCCTGTCTACCTTCCCACTCAAACTGCAACATCAACTCTTCTCTGAGTCTCCAGCCTGCTGGGCTGCCCTACAAATTTTAGATTTACCAGCTTTCCTTTCCCCTTCCCTTCCTTTTCCCTCTCCTCACTCTCCCTCTCCCTTTCTCTCCATCCTACTGGTTCTGTTTATCTGGGGAACTCTAATACAATATGTAACAGTTACCTTTTGAGAACATAATTGGGAATTGACAATGAACGTGTTGGATGTCAGTGCTGCTCTTGAGCTCTTGAAGTATTAAGACTAAGACTCTTGAAGTATTAAGACTAAGAACAAGTCCTAAAAGGAAATGTGGGAGGCACCTGGACATTTAATCTCCCTTATGGAGTACACATGAAAACCCTTCTAATGTAATCACAGTGGATCTCATTTTTAGCCACTGACCTTCTTTAAGGGGGAAGATTAAAAATGCGCCACACTTAGTCTGCTGACTGATTAGCTGGTAAGGCAAAAGTGGCATTTAATCAGAGGGACATGTCCAAACAAGTAGCAAATCTTTTTTCCCTTGACAGTCTAGATTCAGTCAATAATTAAATTTGTATTGAATGCTGGCTATATTTAGAGTACTGAATCAGCTGTTGTTGGGACTGAAAGCAAAGTAAAAGGCATTGCATTCCACAGAGCCTGTAAACTAAAGAAGTCAATTTAGGATAGATTCACACATAGGTGACAAATCAATTACAGTATTTCATAAAACCACTGTTGTTAGGGAATGTCAGGGGCTAGTTAAATGAATTCTTCATATAATCTAAACTCTTTTGTCTAATACTTAAATTTTCTTCTAACTTAATATTGGGGGTTTTCATGAAGTATGTATATTACCTATTATTAAGGAAATCCAAATATGTTGCTCTATCAATTAGGCATCTTTAGAACTCTAAGATTGACTTAATAGAATCACTTAGGAAACAGGGAGTTTTAGATGAGTAAGACCTAGACTTTTTCTTCTAATGGTTAATATCCTAAATTATATAAAGTTTATGTTTCTTACCATAAATCTTAATAGTTTATAGTTTACTAATTGTTACTGAGTCCAAGGCCTTTATTTTAAAAAATATCAGAACTTAGTTGCTGAAGTTGATTTGCTCATAGTCATTTTCAGCTAGTCACTTTTTAGTGAGTTAACCTAACTAGTCACACAGCAAATTATACAGTAAATTTACTACTCAAAACCAGTTCTAACTTCAATAAATAGGTTGCTATTGTTATAACTGCCCAGGTTATTGGTCAGGGTGGCTGGGAATGGGGTAACTGACCAGCTAGGATCCTTCACAAAGAGCCCATCTGAAAGGCTGGTCAGTTCTGGTCCAGCCTTAGGGTGCTGTCCATTCCGTGGTTTCTTAAATCCTCAGAGTCTAATAGTGAAGAAACAGTAACTTCCAGCTTTTTTGGCTCCAATTCATTCCTGGGATACAGGTATCCAGAAAGGTAGATCAGCTATGAGTCGAACCTATGGATTTGATTGACTCCGGGCAGCCAAATTACCGAAACAGAAACTCAACTTATTTTCATATGGGAAATATTTTAGAAATGAGTGAGATAGCAGTAGCTATTTGCAATACGGCTTTTGGGGTGTTTAACAGAGTGTCTTTTAAAGTAGAGTTGAAATTCAAGTTGTTCAAGGAGTCTCTTAAATATGACCTAGAACCAAGTGGCCTAGATTTTTAAATGTACACTTAATCGAAATCCTAGCTTCCTTTTCCACAATCTTAAGATCCAAAAAGGCCTTCCCCAGTCCTGGGTTCTCAAGTTGCAGACTATAACTGTAGAGGTACCCAAGACGAGTTTCATTAGGATTTATACCCATTTCCATGCATGATGGCTGTAAGAATTGTTTTGCAACTATCATTGACTGCTACTTGTAAAATGCCAATTCTTTGTTAATACTGATTCTCATCTGTTATTTTCACAATGCAACTTCTTCTACTTCATCAGTAATTTCAGACCCCGTAAGAATTAAGTTAGAGAATTACAGCACATCAATCTATTAGGAAGAAAAACTGATGCACTTCAGAATGGAACTCAAGTGCCTTTGTAAGAATTAATGAAGTTGGTGATGGTGGGCATGGGTGACCCACCAAGTGTTTTGCCCTTTCCACCTGGATGCAGAGCGAGGGGTCAGACAGAGCCTTCTTTGTGTGGGAGTAGGTTGGGTGTTCTCTGAGAAGGAATATCCTGTAAGAGACAAGGATTGCCATGGAACAAGACCAGTTTTAGTCCCCTGAATATCACAAACGTATCAGTGTTTATCTCTGGAGTGGGGCACATCTTCAAGTGCTCACTGCTCAGAACACTGCACAGTCTCTAGGTCTTTGTCTTCCTCTTACATAATATCTAACCTATATGATTGGTTAGAGACCTATGTGGGCTTTTGTCCTCACATGGAACACAATCCAGGTCTTCTTGCTGTGGACCCAGTGCCCTTTCCACATTGCCTTAATGCACCCCATTGCCATTCACAGTTGCTTCAGTGACCCAAACGAGAAGAGAGTAAAATACCTCCTAACACATTAAAACATCTTTACAACAACATCATCCATAGGCAATTCACTGAAACACTCATTACATTCATTTTCTCATGGCAAAAGGGCATTGTGTGCTTTTGGATGGATTTTGGATTTGTTTTAACTTTAACCATGTGGTTTTCTATTCTCAACTTCCTCATGTCTCCCTCTAATTATTAACTGAGTCTTCTTTAACTCTTTAAAATCAAAAACAAAAAACCATGTGATTGGAATCTCAGCTTCTTCTGGTATCCTACAGAAAAGGTCTAACTTATTTGGGTTAGAATTTCCCTTCTCCCCCCGCCCCCCCGCCACACAGGGAAGTCTATCAACCATTTGGCCTTGTAAAGAGCAAGATAGTCATGCTTGCTTCTATGAATCTGATTCTTTTTTCTCATATTATTGGTTAGATTCTTTCAGGTAGCAAGGAAGAAACTTACTGGAAATTTAGATGATAGGATCCATGCAGAGGGCAGATAGGGAGGAAACGATTCCTCAGTCAGTGTCTACTCCAATCTTGTCACTTCCAAGGTAGGATGTCAAGAGAGCAGAACAGAAACATTGTCATTCAAGATATGACCCAGGTGTGGTATTCTCTACTCATTCATCTCTGTGGCAGTTTGAGTAATATTCCATGTTCGCATTGAAAGCATAGGGCAATTAGTGGTATTTGGAAAATGATTGTGAAGAAATGAGGCTGATTTCACAAGTCATAGGTTCTCACACATTCCTTTATATGTGTGAAATGCAGGTCACAGCTTAGACCTAATTTTTAGTCTGCCTTGGAAATTCTAGAATATCAGGGCCAGCAGGTAGTCCAGTTTGTATGAGGACATTCTCAGACTCCTGGGAGAAAAGGTAAAAGCAACTTTAGATTAGATGGTCAGATTCCAGGAGGGTGAAATCACTCACCGGGCAGAGGATTCATCCAGGGCAGTTGTCCAGCCTTTCTCACAAGGAATCAGGGTCCAATCAGAGGGATCAGCTGTAAGCTCTTTTAGTGGCAGAGATGGGTGGGACAGACCAAGTCGGGGTCAGTGGGAAAAGTTGATGTTTAAACAGCAGAAACATCCTCCATAAATGTTCATTTCCAAGGTTAAAGGTCAAGTCCAAGCATCTCAGGTCAGCATCACACTGGATCAGATTTGCAGCAGAATAGGAATAAGTCAGCAGAATGTGATAGTTGCTGAGGTAACTCCAGGGTGTTGGCTGTTAGAAGGAAGTGGAAGGTGGCTTGGGTTGAAGCCAGTCAAAGAACTGGAGGTAGGACAACCGAACGGCAAAATGCTGAAAGAGTTGTTCTATAGAGAAGCTAGTAATGACCTTAAAACACCCTCTGGCCTGAGTCTGAGACAATCTTGTCAAGGGAAATCTCTCCAATCATGAGGTAAGATCCATTCCAGAACTCCCATCCCTAGATAGTCTTGGCAGCACTCCCATCCCTAGACAGACAGTAGCAGCAATGGGAAGAGGGGAGTTATGAGTGTCCAGACGGCAGCAGATGGTGGTCAACAGACAGTGACAAGAATGTGGGCACATTCCGCCAGCAGAAAAGACATAGTAACCACTGAGGAAAATCAAATGCCTTCAAGATCTTTAGGAATGAGGGAGAGAATTCTGGGTGGGGAAGAAAAAATGTATGTTTCCCAGTCTTTGATTTTCTCCTCAGCTGTTGAAGCCCCACAGAGCAAGGCTGAGGGAGGAATTCCTCAGTTTCCAACGTTATGCTCCAGTCTCCTCCCTCCAGGCCCAATACACAATACATTCTCCCACAGCTAGCACTATGGCCTTTGTTCATCTAAATTATATCGAGTCCCTCTCCTACAATGAATCATTCAGTGGACTCTCATAAAACCTGCAGGACAAGGCTCAGTGTGACCTGGTTCCTGCCTGCCTACCTGAGTCTTTCATACACCTCCCACTTCAGCTCCCGTGAACTCCAGCCACACTGGCACCCTTTCTCTCCCTCCACAGTCAAGGCTCTTTCCCACCTCAGAGTGTTTATACTTGCTCTTCCCTTTCCCAGGAAATCCCATCCCCAGCTCTTTGCACGGCTGGTTTAGTCTTCATCTCTCAGGTCTCAGCTCAAATGTGGTGAGCTTTCCTGACCTCCCTATCTAGATTAGCTCCCCTGGTTGGGCACAGTGGCACCCAGGAGTTTGAGACCAGCCTGAGCAACATAATGAGACTCAATCTCTAGTAAAAAATACAAAATTTAGCTGGGCATGGTGGTGGGTACCTGTGGTCCTGGCTACTTGGGAGGTGGATGTGGGAAGAAGATTGCTTGAGCTTGGGAGGTCAAGGCTGCAGTGAGCTATAATTGTGCTGCGGCACTCCAGCCTAGGCAACAGAGCAAGGCCCTGTCTCAAAAAAAGAAGATTCACACTCCCTGCAGTGACTCTTTACCACAATGTTTATTTATTTACTTTTTACTATCTCTTCTGAGGGCAAGTGCCTTGTATGGCTTGCTCACTATATCCCAGAATTTAGTATGGTGTCTTGTGTATAACAGGTGCTCTAATGAATTTGTTTCAGTTGAATGGGTGAATGAAAGAATTCTCAGCTAGCTAGGGGGATAGGATGGAGAAGGGTAGGACCTTCAGGTCTCTGTTGGATGGCAGTGATTCTGAAACATTACCACCTCATTCTTCTCCCAGTAGGGCCATCCCTCTCCTGTCTCCTATTGTCTCTAGTCCCTTTACCTATTTATCTGAGCCCAGGGTAGACATCAGCAGTTGGTACAAAGTTCAGGCATAGAAATGAAGCAGGTTCCAAGGTTCTATAGGGGAAGAATCTTTTTCTCTATTCACCCTAGGTTCATGGCTGAGGCCCATATAACAAGAGAAAAGCATACACATTTATCTAATATGAGTTTTACCAAAGCTGAGTGTAAGTTTTATTAAATCTGAGTGTATTTTATGATAGGTTTGAGGAGGGGTAGATAGTGGTGAGGAAATGTGATAGGACGAAGGCATGGCATGATCTAATGGCAATGAACTGGCATGAACTTAGCAAGATTCTTCTTGGCACCTGTGTCTTTGGCTCCTTTCCTCTGGGCATAGGGTCTTTTACCTGCTTCCTGGGCAGGTCTGAAAGGTCTGAAGACCCTTCCTAGGTTTTATGTCCTGCTTCAGGGGAGAAGAGCTGAGGGAAAGGTAAGAGGAGACCTTGCTGATTCTACTGTCTCCTCAAATGCCAAGGTGTCATAACCGGGGGGGGGGGGGGGGGTAGCATGTCCCAAACCCCATCAGTTCTCGATATAAAGGAGTTGGCAAGTCTTTTGAGACCTTCAAATATCTCTTCCATCTACTTGCCACTTATCTGAAGTCCTTCCATTGGCATTGAACAGTTATGTCTTTGAGCTAAGACACTGCCTCCTAGGGCCTCTTTTTCCAAGTGTAAACAGCTCTGGGCAGGATTTGACAAGAAAAGCTGTCACCAGCTCCCAAGCATGAACCTGCAGAGCATACCTGAAAGCTGCCCTGTCCCAGGGACCCCATGATATTGCTTGAGACTGAACCATAACCATGTGGCTCTCCTTTACCAGATATAGAAAGTCCCAAGAGCCCACCATTCCTACCCTAATGATAAGAACAAGCCCAATAAGGCACAACATTGTTTTAAAAAACCAAAATGTTTGAACTGTAGGGTAAAAATAATAACCCCCAATAGGTTCTTATTGAAACCAACCCCTGTTATAAAAGACAAATTAAGAAGAGCAAAACAAACAGAAGTTTATTAACATTTATATTTTATATATACATGTCTTTGTAAATCTATGTCCTGCTTTTGGAAAAGGAAAGGCAGAGAGTGTGCCTGTATCTATTTCTTGTTAATGACCTTCAGCTCAACATTTCTTCATATTGCTGGGAGGCATATGCTGGTATCCCACAGAATTAAATGGTAAATGGATCCCAGCTGAGGCTATGACAGAGCCCAGAGCCAGCTCAGCTACATCGATCAAACTGACTGGGCTCCTACATAAGTGGCCCCACTGAAGCTGTCAACCAACTTTAAGCATTTTGCCCCAATGAACTTGTGGTGGAGGCCTTCTCTTCCACAGTGTGAGAATGACGGAGCTGGATCAGATAATAGCCCTGAGAGTGACTAACCTGTCTTGCCTGTGTTTTAGGTCATGCAAATATGAACAGTGACATTGACATAAACAGTTCTGTCTGGGCCAGGACTGTTCTTCCTCTGTATCTCAAATTACTTTGAGGGTTTATAGCAGGAAAATCACTGGACCCTGAGTGGACACTACTCTTAACAACTAGCACATTCTGTAACTATCAGTGTTTGTAGATGACACTTTGAAAGTCATTCTCTTTGAGAGGTAACACTTTCCCCTTCTTTCCTCTTCTTAGACTTTTCATTTCTCCTTTGCCTTCCTTTAACCCTCTACAACACACACACACACACACACACTCTGCCTGGGTTCCAAAGTTAGCCTCACTGACCTGAGGCATCAGTCTTGAGCCAGGCAGTCAGTTCTCATCCACGTTAACCTGCATGATTCTGCCTACCCACTCTCTAGGGGTCTAGGGGGCTGGGGGGTTTCCACCAGTGTCTCCAGCAGTTATGGCTAAATTCCCATGCAAACACACACTTGTGCAAGTTACCCAGAATGTTGAAATAGTTTTTGACTTTGTAATTCAAATTTAGGCCTTTACATGTGTCAAGCCTACTTTGCACTTACAACTAAAAATTTTGCTTTTGTGTTTTCTTGCTTTACCAGGCAGTCCCTAAAAGTCACGAAGCTTTCTATTTTAGGAGATCAAGTTTTGTAGGAGCTTATTTTTATTGTAGTTCATGGATTTTTGTTTTACAGCCTTGATTTAATCCAGGCTCAAGCAGCATGACTGGAACAATTACTGATAACCAATAAAAAATTATAAAGAAAAAATGTAACGTCATAAAAGAAGGTCAAGGGTTGGCCCTCCTATCAGCTATTTTACAGACAAAGAAAGCCAAGTTTAAAGACTGTTCAAGCAACGTGACTGAGGCATACCACTGATAGGGCTAGAAGACATGGCCCAGGAATCGTGGCCTGCCACCTCCAACCCCAGCTTATTTCCACTGTGTGGGATGACAGGGTGCCTTGGCAGGGAGAGCCATGGGTGAAGGCTACACAACTAGTGTTGTCACTTGGAACTATGTTCAGTTGTCACATAACGGAAAACAAGTGCATGGCAGTGTTTTAAACAAATTAGGGATATGTATTTTTTTTTCCATGAAAAAGAATTAAAAGGCAAATAGTTTAGGACTGTCCTAGAGGCTACACAGCATGATGGAATAGTTTATGTTGACACATGTAAAGGCCTGAATTTGAATTACAAAGTCAAAAACTCTTTTAACATTCTGGGTAACTTGCACAGGTGTGGGTTTGCATGAGACTTTAACCATAACTGCTGGAGATACTGGTGGAACCCCACGGCCCCCTAGACCCAGCTTCCCTCCTTACCTTCATTAGGAAGTATCCATAGTCTTCCTATTGTCAGGATGAATTTTCAGCCATCATATCCATGTTCCAGGCAGAACAGAAAGGATTAACTAAGGGAAACAAGCTCTCATGCCCACTGAGTTACTCCCTTTTAAAGAACTTTCCAAATTCCGCACTCTGTGCCTTCTGTTTACTTCTCACTGGCTAGGTCTGTGCCATATGGTTATTTCTAACTTTAGAGGAGGTGGATACGTGAGCACTCTGGATAAAAGTAGGGTCTGTGAGTAGGGAAGAGGGAAAAAATATTCTCTAGGCAATAGTAGTCTCCCCAAACTGGGGAAGACTGGCCCTCGGAGCCACTAGGGATAAACCTGTTCTATTAAATGGGGGAAAAAAAGGGAGGAGAGGCGCCAAATGCAGTGGAAAATCCTTAGGTTTAATTCTACTTAATTGCTTGGAAGACTTTGAAATGGTTAATCCCTCCCTCTTTCTTTCTCTTTCTTTTCTTTCCTTCTTTTTTTTTTCTCTCTTTCTCTTTCTCTCTCTCTCTCTTTCTTTCTTCTTTCTTTCTTGACAGTCTCACTCTGCCTCCAGACTGGAGAGCAGTGGCATAATCTTGCCTCACTGCAGCCTCTGCCTCACAGGTTCAAGCGATTCACCTGCCTCAGCCTCCCGAGTAGCTGAGATTACAGGTGCGTGCCACCACACCCAGCTAACTTTTGTATTTTTAGTAGAGACAGGGTTTCACCATTTTGACCAGGCTGGTCTCAAACTCCTGACCTTGGTGGCAACCTTGCCCTCCCAAAGTGCTGGGATTACAGGCATGAGCCACCACACCCAGCCCCTCCCTCTTTCTTAAACACCTATTTTTCCCTTGGTTTCCAGGAAATCATCTGGTTTTCTCCTCCAGTACTGACCATTTCTCTCCAGTCCTGGCTATATCTGCTTTCCCTTCCTGACCTCTAGCCCCAGAGAAACCTAGAGTATAGGTCTCAGATGGCTTTTCTATCTATGTTTTTTTTCCTGGAGTGCTCATCCAGCCCCATGGCTTTATATGTTTCTTATATGCTAAAGTGCCTCAGTTTTTATCTCTAGCCATGTCTTCAACCTTCTAGTCTTTTTGCTATCGGCCTGAAATCTGCACTTAGTTGTTTAATCAGCCTCTCAATACTAATGTGTCAAAAGCCAAATTTTTTATTTAGCCCCAAAACGGATTCCTCCCTCACTCCATCTCCATAACATGACTACTATTTACAGGTTCATGCTGAAAGCCTCAGTGTCATCCTCAACTTCTCTTGTTTTCTCTCATCCCAGTGCAAGCCCTTCAAAGTATCTCCAGAATCTGACCACCTCTCACTCCGTTCAGCACTGCATTCCTGGTCCAGGCCACTACCATATCATCTCTTGCCAGGCCTATGCCTCCTAACTTGGTCTCCTTGTTTCCATTCCTGCCCCTCTATAGTCAATTCTTCACACTGCAGCCAGAGTGAGCCATCTAAAATGGAGATCAATCAGAAAAAGGATCTCTGAGAAATAAATTAAACAAGAAAAAAGAATGGAGTGTAAATCCATTCCCTGCAAGAATGTTATGTTTAACACCTTATCAGACCACATATGTGAATTATTGGCCTTCACTACTGGACTCTAAAACACATATACCCAGCTTTTGACAGCTCTTTGACAGCTCAGACTGTGGGAGGGCTAATCTCTGTCAACCTCTGAGCCACTCCCTGAAGCCTTGCCCATCTACGCTGTCATTGCTCTCTAGCATTGAGTAACCTTGCACATTTCATGGATCTCCCGTGTTGGTCAGGCTGTGTCTCCCAAGAACCTCTTAGAGAAAGGTATGGCTCAAAACTGATTAGACTTTACACCCACAAAGACCTGCTTCTATCCTAATTGAGCAACTAGACTATAAAAATTGGACTCTAAATGAAATTGGAATTCGCTCATTATGGGGTTAATATACCTCATCTATTGAGAGTATTCCCTGTGAGATTTATTCTAAAAAAACCACCTCGTATAACAATAAATATGATTTGTAAAGTCATACTTCAATCATCTATTTATTTAATCAAAGGAAATAGTCCTCTTGAAGACTGGCACATGGCTTATATGATCTTCCTTATCCTTTCTATGTCTCCATTCTTTCCCTTGTTTATAATTCTCCAGCGACACTGGCCTATGTGCTGTTTCTTAAATACACCAGGCATATTCCTGCTAAGAGCTTTGTACTGTTGTTTCCTATTCCTGGAATGCTTTGCTCTATGATCTCCACATTGCTCTTTCCCTCAGTTGATTCAGGTCTCAGCTCCAACGTTGTCTCTTCAGAAAAGTCTTCCCTGCTGGTCTGATGCCTACTATTCTCCAATCCCTGACTCAGCATGATTTTATTTTTACAGCACCCATCACTGTCTAACGTATGGCACATATTGGTTAATTTATTTTTTTGTGTGTGTGTCTTCTCCATGAGAATGTACACTCAATGAAAGCAGGATTTTGTTTTGTCCAACACTTTATCCCCAGTGTCTGATGTATAGTTGGTGGTCAATAAAGATCTGTTGAATGAACGAGTGAATTCATAACAGAGGAAAAAAACCTTTAAGAGACATTAATTATAATATGGTTTTTGAGTCTTTCTTAGAGAGGCTTATATAGCACTTTAGAACATTATTCTTTATCCCACAAAGAAATCTCAAGAGACGGATGGATCAGGGTGGCAATACCCTAATAGAAATCCTCTGATGAAAGACATAACGTGGCACATTTATGGTAATGCTAATTCCTTACATCTTACAATAAGTACTGCTGACTTTCAACAGTATAATCCCTTTCCAGCAGAAGATGAAAATTCTGGAAAGTGGAATGGAAAGGCATAGTTCATCTTTAAAATGGCATTGAAAATATAATACAAGTCTAAGCCCAAGAAACATGAGAAAACATTATGTTCACTGAGGCTACTGAGTTCTTAACATCAAACCTACTCTTGTAGGTGGAATGAAGATATGATAGACTTTCTGGCAAAGCCACTTCTTGAACAGAAATTTAGGGTGATTGTGAGAAGGTTTCATGCATAGGGTAGGAACCAGTGTATTCAAGTGGCAAAGTGAGAGATAGGAACAATTAGCCACATGACAGTAGCTCGAGAAGACCTTAAAACATCAGTGATCCATAGCAAGTCAGGACATGAGTGACAGGGAAAAAATACCCAAGTATAAGTGGAAAAGTGCTGGAAGAAAAAGTTATAAAAGAGTCATTGATGGTAAAGCAACAGAGGATACTCTGTCTTAAAGGTTGGTTAAGATTTCTCAGAACTGCATTTACCAACATAGGAAGAAAGTATTAGAATTAACAACTGTTTTTTCTATTATTTTAGGGTAAGGAAAGCTCTTAGATGGATCAGATGCAAACTTTTGAGTCCACAGTTAAAATAATGACAAATAAAAAATACTGCAGGAAAAAAATTCATTAAGGATAAATAGAGGATATACCAATGACAAACTGGGAAAAATATTTTACCAATATATGACCAATATATGTTTAGTCTGTAAAAACCCCTCAATTAATCAGTAGATACAAATGACATGCCAAGAGAAAAACAGACAAGGGCAAAAAAGAAATTAAATTGCTTGTAAGCATAATAATTTTGAATGAAGAAGCTCAACTCCCAGGTCTATATGCAAAATCTAATTTTTAATTTTCTAAAAGTTGCTGCTAACTGTGCTCTCTCGACCCACCCTCCCCCTCTCTGTTCTGCATCTATAGCTGTTAACAGTCACATAATTTAATATCTCAACCTAGCTCCATAAGTATTTAGTTGTTAAGACAATCCTACTCACGTTCTTATAGTTCAGTCTTGTTCATTTATAAAATTTCAATCTCATATTTGATGAAAACCTTAATTTATGAAACTTCAACATCATAACATCATATTCACCCCCATCCCCCTCCAACACAGACTAGAGTGGTGACCGGGAATGGCCCACATCCCTTTTTCTGCCCTGTGACTGTTAAGGAACAGGGAGGAATGCTTCTGCCAGGCAGGTTGTCCCTTTCTCTTGGTTGTCATCATTTCTCTCTTTAACACTGATTAGTTTTGGTTTCCATAGGGAAGATGGACAAAACCAGCTTTCCAGGGCACTCGTCATTTGTTTTTTCTAAGGAGGTTTCTGTCGGGGACTTCTTCTACAGAGTCACTGCTCTGGGAGCTCTGGCTAAGGCCTGACCTCTTCCTTGTCCCCTCACCTGACATCCCCATGTCAGCCTCAGTGATGCTAGGTCCACCCTGCCTGTCCTTTCTGGTAAGGCTTCCCTCTGCTCCCTCCCCTCCCCGTTCCAAGGGAATATTCTTGCAGTGGGGTGGAAGATTAGAAAGCACTATTGTTAAGATCTTTTTAATGATTTGAAAACTCAGTTCTTAAAAATTTCAAAATTGTGCAGGATCTGGATTTATAAATACCTTTTTAGAAAGCTTAAAAGCAAGAACCAAATATATGAACTATGTGTGAGAAGCTTTGAGGGACTAGGACAAGAGGTGGTGAAAGTATGTGACGGGGAAAAGGCTCTCCGTGCATCCTTCCCATCTCAGCAGCTCAACCAATACCTACTCCAAAGGTAGCAAAACCTTAAGATGAAGCTGCACTTTTAATTGACTGGACAGTAGCCTTAAAAGTATATTTTTAAGTATAGACTGCCTTCTTTCCTTGCCTGTATCAAAATTTTCTCCACTGTACTCTCAAAGCCTCAAGCTTTCAGTTTCTGTCCAGAGAAGAATATACCTACCCACTGACATAAACTTTATCTCACAAAGTCAAGTAGACAAGAAATCTCATCTGTTTTTAAAATACATTAAATTAGCTTTCATTCTGAGTTCCCATGAAGGTAACCTGGCAGTAAATTCTACCTCAACCATACTGAAGGCAACACCAAATCCTCCTGCCTGGATAATGTCAAGTTTTTGGTGCTAACTCAGTGCAGAGGGTGCAGCATAAACTTTGGTTTATCCACTTTATGTCCAAGAAAATGCTATCCATTGTCCCTAGGGGTATGGCAGCTTCAGGCCTGACCTTTCTTGTTACTTCCATTCTACTCTTAGACCATAGCAATCTTTTTGGTGCTGTGGCTTGAAATCCTAGAGACTGTGACTTGTTCCACGTAGACTTAGCAAACAGTAGTAAGTCTCTGAGACCTCATCACCTTTTCAGGGCAATGTCCTGAATCAGAACCATGGCTCTGCTCCTCTAAGACCATAGGTCTCTCTTCTCTTCAGGCCAAGGGGTATCTTTTCCTTACCTTGGTCTTCTCAGTCTATCTCCCCACAATGCCTCTTTCACCTCAAGTCCTAATCTACTCAGTTGACTTCAGCTTCTAGGAAGTCCATCAAGTCTCCACCTTCTACATACCTTCTATGAAACAATGGCACACAGAGCATACTACGAGCAGGAATAGGGGATGGAGGAGTTAAGGATAAATAAAAATATGAAGAGAATAAGAATTATACAATTAATACACCAAACTATTCCAATTAAGCCTTGTTCTTGGGTTCTGTTTTCTCTGCTTAAAGCACCAGACATTTGGAAGACCCCTCACAATGTGACATCCCGGCCTGTTTCCTAGGACATATGGTCTGCTGGTGTGCAGTTTCGTAAATGGTTCCCTTATATGTCAATCTCAGTGTGAATAAGACTCCAAACAGGATGGTGAGAAGTAAGAAAACCCCATTTCAAATCAGCTTCTTTACCCTTAAGGTCTGTGTAATCTATTTATCTACTTTAAAGCTTTCTCTTTGGTTGGATGCACAGTCATTTAATCGTAGAATAATTGGACATGAGTAGATTGTCTAAGTGCACAGCTAATGGGGTTTAAATGTTCCTTTTACATTCTCCTTCTGGCTTGCCTGACTAGCTGCCATTCTTGATTCAGAATGAGACTTATTTACAAATAGGCAGGCTACGGCATCATCTATTGGTGTGAACTAAGGAGTTCAAAACTTTTACCCCAAAGAACAAAATATCTTCTCTATCTATCTGTCCTTGAGATCTGAAACTCTACTAGTTTACATTTATTTTCTTGTAATGTACAATGGTTCTGGGATAGCTAATGTGTCTGTTTTAAAATGCACATATTGTCCTTGGGAAAGAGGCTACTTTTATGTAATGTGATTTTATCTGATTGCTTTTAATTTGAAAGAAGCTGTTAATGCTCTGACTCTCCTGAAGCCTGGGGGGATGTGGACAGAGACTACTGGGAAAATGGTGTGTAACTAATATAATCATGGGCTTGATGTGCTTGTGGCTAGCAAATAAGACCATCTTTTTTTTAAAAAAAAAAGTATCCATAATTCAATGATACAGAATCTTCATTCCTTAAATGAAAAGCCATTTTTCTACCTGGTTTACTTACTCAAAGAAATCTCAGAAAATCATTGAGTAATGTTTACCTGGTCCGTAGATTCTTCCTGGCAGTTATTTGTCACCTCCACCATACTCTGAGCTGCTGCACATCAAGGCTTGGAAGTTACCTCTTGCAGTTGGCTTCTGTTGGTTACTGCTATTTTTTTTTAAATCACTTTCCTCCCTGTGAGTTCCCTTTATTAACTCCTAAAAATACAGCTAAAAGCAGATGGAGGCTTTCAAAAACTTTACTGAACACCTGAGAACAATAGTAAAGAATCAAAACTTAAAGCTATATTGGCCACAGCTGATCTTAAGTATGAGACCACACACCCCTCCACAAAAGGTGGGTCCCTAATGAAGTCTCTCTCCTTAGCTTCCTCCAGTGTCAAAGTAGCAACTTTATCTGCCACCCAGAAAAGGGACATTCACCATGTCTCGCCTCTTGCCACACCCCACCATCAAGATGAAATAATTCAACAGTTCAACTCTGTCCTTTTTAAGAGAATCTGCCAAATTATTATGCATAGCAATTTAATATCATCTTTTAGACGGAATCAACAAATTCATAGAAAGATACAATTATACAATCTGACCCAAGAAGAGACAGAAAATCTGAATAGACCTATAACAACCAAAATATTTAGCAATTAAACATTTTCCACAAAGAAATGTGTTGGCCCAGAGAGCTATGCTCATGAATTCTATCAGACATTTAAGGAAGAAACAATACTAGTAGTAAAAGAATTCTCTTTGAAAACAGAGGAGAGAACACTTCTATATTCATTTTTATGAAGTTAGTATTAGCCTGATCCCAAAGCCAGATAAAGACATCATAAGAAAAGAAAACCAGGCTCAGGAACATAGGTACAAAAATCTTTAATTAAAAAAATTAGCAAAACGAACCCAGCAAAATATAAAAAGAATTATACATTGTAAATGAACAGATGTATCCCAGAGTACAAGGTAAACTAACATTGAAAAAAATCAATAAATACAGTTTATTAATAGAATAAAGAAGATAAAAAATATGATCATCCCAATAATAGCAGAAAAAAGCATCGAACAATTAACATACTAGGAATAGAGGAAATCTGTTCAGTCTGACACAGGACATCTACAAAATGCCTACAGCTAACATCATACTTAATGTGAAAGACTGCTTTTCCTATAAGATCAGGAAAAAGGCAAAGATATCCACTCTAACACCTTTTATTCAACACTGTACTGGAGATTTTGGCTAATGCAAAAAGGGGGGAAAAGAATGTAAAGGCATGCTGATTGGAATGTAAAGCCATACAGATTGGAAAAGAAGAGGTTAACTTGTATGTAGTCACAGATGACATAATCTTGTGTATACAAAATCCTAAGAAATCTGTAAAATCTATTGTAACTACTGAGCTTAGCGATGAATACAAGATTACTATACAAAAATCAATTGTATTTCTATAAACTAGCGATCAACAATCTGAAAATAAAATTAAGAAAACAAATATATTCACAATAGCATCCAAAAGAATAAAATACTTGGAATAAATTTAACAAAAAACCCTGCAAGATCTATACAAGAAAACAGTATAATATTGTGGAAAAAATTAAAACACTTATTTAAATGAAAAGATATATATGCTCATGGAATAGAAGACTCTGTCTTGTTAAGGCTGCAATTCTCCCCAAATTAATCTATATATTCAAGAAAATCCCAATCAAAATCTCAGTAGGCTTTTTTTTTGAAATAGAAAATAACAGGTTGATCCAAGGATGTACATAGAAATGCAAAAGACACAGAATAGCCAAAATAAAGTTTTAATTTTAAACTTATTGTGAAGCCACAGCAATGAAGACAATGTAGTACTGTCATAAAGATAAACATAAGGATAAATGGAACAGAATAAAGAGCTTAGAAACAAATTTATGTTGAATGGATACTTGACAAAGGTGCCAAGGTAATTCAATGTTGAAAAGTATTTTCAACCTTTTGTGCAGGACAATATGATATACATATGCAAACAAATAAACTACATGTTTATTGCAGCACTATTTACAATAGCTAAGAGATGCAATCAACTTGTGTCTATCAACAGATGAATAAAGAAAATGTGGTTATATATACCCAATGGGATACTATTGAGCCACACACACACAAAAGAATAAAATCCAGTCATTTGGAGTAGCAAGGATGGAATTGAAGGTCATTACGTAAAATAAGCCAGGTACAGAAAGATAAATATTGCATGTTCTCACACAGATGTGGAGTCTAAAAAAGCTGATCTCATAGAAGTAGAGAATCGATCAGTGGCTATCAGAGGCTGGGGAGGATGGGGGCAGGGAGGATGAGGACAGGTTGGTCAACAGGTACAAAGTTACAGTTAGGAGGAATAAGGTCAGGTGTTCTATCACACAGTAGGATGACTATAGTTAACAATAATTTATTGTTAATTATAATTATAGATTTGAAATATTCCTAACACACAGAAATCACAAATGTTTGAGGGAACAGATATTCTAATTACCCTGATTTGATCATTGTATATGGTTTCAAAGTATCACACGTATCACACGTATGTATCAAAGTATCACACGTACCCCATAAATAGGTACAATTATGTATCAATTAAAAAAGATACACATATTCAGGATTATCATCATAAATGTAGAGCTCTAATATACCAAAATGATTTATTCATTAAGAAAAAGTTAAATCCACACCAAAAAAAGCATCTATAGGAATAGTCTTAGGCTATCTACTCTGTGCTAAGATACACCAGATCCACCCTGGAATCACACACCATTTTGGCAGAAAGAGAAAATAATGCATATGCTCATAATTTATGGTCTTGGTTTTAAACTGTTTCTTCCTCATTTTTGGCACCTGGGTCCATCAAGCTCTCAAACCCTTAGGCCATGGACCTTCTTTTCATTTCTTTACCTCACTTGCCATGAATGTTGGCTCTATTTAATTTTCTGTGTAGATCATTTTTTCTCCTTAAGATGTATTTGTCTCTGGCTGTGCCAGATGAATAAGCCTCCAAGGCTGGCCCAGAACTGTTCTTCCTCATGTGGCTGCCTGGCATGGGTGGCACTGCCACTGGGCTCACCTGTCAACTAGAATAGGTCTGGACAGTAGCCAACAAGCCTTTTGTTCGAAGAAACTGTCTCCGAGAAATCACAGGTGGGAAAATAATTTATATTAAAAACAGTGCTTTGGCAAACAAAAACAGTAATAAAAATATTTCTTGGGATGGGAAACAGCCAAAGATGGCATACAGTCCTGGCAGAAACGAAAGTTAACGTAAAAGCCTCCTTGTTGCTAATGGAGAGATGAGACCAACAAACACCTACCCACGCTCATGCCTCCTTCTAAGGAAACTGCTCTGTTTACAGCCTCACTGGCTAGTAGCCCTGATGGGACAACACTGCCCTGACTCTCTTGGCCATGTCTGACTGGGTAAAGAGTGAGTTTCCAACCCTATGTGACCAAGTTCCAAGGCTGGCCTGATACCAAAAGATAAACTGATGTATTAATTTCCTAGGACTGATGTAACAAATGATCACAAACTGGGGGGCTTAGAACAACGGAAATTTATTCTCTTACAGTTCTGGAAGCCAGAAGTCTGAAATCAAGGTATTGGCAGGACTGTGCTCTCTCAAAATACTCTAGGGAAGATTCTTTCCTTGCCCCTTTCAGTGTCTGGAGGTTGCCAACAATCCTTCTTTTTCCTTGGCTTTTAGATGCATCACTCCAATCGCTGTTTCTGCTGTCACATTTCGTTTTCCTTGTGCATCTTTTTTTCTGTGTCAAAATTTGACCTCTACTTATAAGGACATCAGTTTTACTAGATTTAGGGCCCACTCTAATCTATCTAGTATGACCTGATCTTAATTACAAAGCAGGAGTTATTTGAGCACAGAAAAGATGCAGGTGGCAGCCCTGGAAGCTGGAAGAGAGAGAGAGAGGAGACCAAAGCAGTGACAGAGAGGGAGATAGAGCAGTAGATGGTAAGGATGGTTCCTGAAGTTGCCCCACACTCTCTGACTTTCTACCTCCAGTTTCTGTCTCAGGAATGGAAAATGAAACATCGTATGTTCTCACTCATAGCTGGGAGCTAAGCTAGGAAGATGCAAAGGCATAAGAATGACATAATGAACTTTGGAGACTCAGGGGGAAAGGGTGGGAAGGCATGAGGGTTAAAAGGCTACAAAACGTTTGCAGTATATACTGCTCAGATGCATCAAAATCTCACAAATCACCACTAAAGAACTTACTCAGGTAACCAAACACTACCTGTTTCCCAATAACCTATGGACATTAAAAATGGAAAAAAAGAGAATGTGGAAGTGGAGGTAGAACACTGGATTGGAGTCACTGCATTCCCAGGGACTTAATTTCCTTGCTTCTGAAAAGAGATTCTCCTTGGACTCTTTTATCTTAGCTCATGTAGTTACAGGGAACAAAATTTTAAAGCAGTTATCTTCAGAAGAGGAGGTTTAATATGCAAACAGAAACTGGAGGCAGAAAGTCAGAGAGTAGGCGGGGATGCAGCAATCCTCAGGCCCCTGTCAGAATGCTTGGGTGAGGGGCAGCCACTGCTGTACTGAGGTTCTGCCACAGGGAGGGTGGGGCCAGACCCAGCAGCCATAACCTTAACAAGCAGGTGAAGGACTTGTGTCCTTTTCACACCCATCCTGGACTGGGGAGGCTTGCCCTCCCACCTCAACTGTTGCAGCCAACCTAGCTGTTCTTAGCAGGGTATGCCCAGCCCACAACTCAGTCACAGGTCACAGGACCCCCTACCCGCTCAAGACCAAGCCTCTGTGGCAATTCTCATCCTGCTCAAGTCCAGGAGTGGTGCCTGCTTCCAACATTGGTGGCTGCAGACTACATTGTGCCCGCATCTCAGTCCTGATTGTGGGAGCCCAGCTCCTGCTGATATCTCATTTCCACAGGCAGCAACCAAAGTTTCCCTAATGCATAGCACTGGTGCCATTTGGTTCCCAGGACCACGTGCAGTCTGTTAGGAGCCTGCCCTATGTTGGAAGTCATTCCAAGTTCCCAACTGGTCCTGACCACACAGGCTGCTTATTTTCCTTTTTCCTAGTTTTTGGTTTGTGCTGTTACTTTTCTGTTGAACTCCCATGTTCCCTCTTGGATATTGTATTCAAAGTGTGATTGTCTATATATTATTTTGGTTGTTTTTGTGAACCCATGCTTGAAATGCTTTTAGTCCGCCATCTGGAGTCATGTGAATGGCTGCTGTCATCAGGCAATTGACTTGGACTGGGTGGCCTAAGATGACCTCACTCAGATGTCTGACAGATGGTGCTAGTTGTCTGCCAGACCTGTGTCTCCTGAAGACTAACATGAGTTTTTCATGTGCAGGTGGCTTCCAAAAACAGCAAGAGATAAGCAACCTATTTCTTAATGTAGTTCTGAGGATTAAATGAGATAATCTGCAGTAAACTCCTCCACAATCATGTGAATGGCTAGCACTCAAATCCTCTAAATGTCCTTCCCTTCTCCCTAACTTCTGCATTAAGGAGTGACAGCCAGGTCAGTTACAGGGAAGTCAGATCAGTGAATGCACAAGCAACCCTCTACCTGAGTGTTCCACCTCAGGAATGGAAAATGAAACATCGTATGTTCTCACTCATAGCTGGGAGGTAAACTAGGAAGATGCAAAGGCATAAGAATGACATAATGAACTTTGGAGACCCAGGGGGAAAGGGTGGGAAGGCATGAGGAATAAAAGGCTACAAATTATTTGCAGTATATACTGCTCAGGTACATCAAAATCAGCCTGCCATGGCTGACACATGCACTTGCCGTTGAGAGCCCTGAGTGCAAGCTTGCCCAGTCCAGCTCTGCTCAGCTTCACCATCTGCCCTAAGACAGTGTGGGATCCAGAGCCTTGGGAATTCTACAACTTAATCCACCAGCTAGGACACTCCAACATTCATCCTAGGGGACTGAGGTTAGGCATAAATACCCTACATCTACCACATCAGCTGGTTCCTATCCATAAGTGCAACCTAAGGGCCTGGAAGCTGGCCCACAGAGCCCATCACAGCCATTGTTAATACAAGTGCTGTGCACTTGGGACACAGAAGACCTCTTACCGTCACTACTGCTGCCATCACCCACACCACACCAGCTGTTCAGGGGCTCAAGAAACCCTCACCTGCTCAGTTCACTGCGATTACAACCAGCATCTGAGAAAGCCACTCAGAGGCCAAAAAATCATCCTGCCTGGAACCACCAACACGGGTGGCAGCAAATGACACCCCAGGGCACATGGATAGACATGCTTAGCCCACCACCACTACCACCGAAAGCTGCAGATGAGCCAAACTAGCATTCCAGTCACCAGCACAACTTCACCACAGGCTCCACCAATAACCACAACCAAACACACTAAGGAAACCACAGAGAGCATTAACACTGTTTATACTCAAGGTAATCATACAGAGACTTCATACTGCATTCACCCAGAAGCAAGCCAATCAATAATATCTTAGTCATATCTTCAGCAAAAAGCCCTCCCCTAACAAAAGTAAATTCAAAAAGAAGTGACTATTATATCAGATGCACAGAAATCATCATAAAGACACAAGAAACACACAAAAAAAGCAAAGTAATATGACACTCCCAAAGGAACACAACAATTCTCCAGCAATAACTCTAACCAAAAAGAAATGTTTGAAAATCCAGATGAAGAATTCCAAACATTGACTTAAAAGAAGCTTAAAGAGATGCAAGCAAAATCTGAAAACCAATACCAAAAAAAAAAAAAAAAAATCAGAAAATCAATTCAGGTTATTAGTGAGAAATTTATCAAGCAAGTATGTAACTTAAAAAAAAAAAAGAACAGAAATTTGGAACTGAAAAATTCTTTGAAAGAAATACAAAATATGTTCCAAAGTTTCTATACAACTAGCTTATGCACAAGAAAGAATTTCAAAACTTGAAGGCAGGTCCTTTGAAACAATTCAGTCAGATTAAAAAAGTAATAAAAATGAATGAACAAAACCTTCAAGACATTTGGAACTACATAAAGCAACCACATTTACAAATCATTGGTATTCCCAAGGGTGAAGAAGATCAAAAGGCTTAGAAAACCTATAAAACAAAATAATGGATGAAAATTTCCCATGTCTAGCAAGAGATTTTGACATTCAGATACAGGAGGCTCAGCAATCTTAAGGAAATACAATGCAGGAAAGACTTTACCACAGCACTTTATAATCAGACTCTCTAAAGTCAAAATGAAAGGAAGAATTATGAAATCAGCAAGGTGAAAGCATCCAGTCACCTATGAAGAAAACTCCATCAGACTAACATCAGACTTCTCAGTTACGTGCCAGAAGAGAATGAGATGTCAAGAATTCTATGTCCAGCAAGATTAACCTTCATAAATGAAGGAGAAATAAAATCTTCTTTAGCAAATGCTGAGAAAATTTATCATCTCTAGACTAGCCCTACAAAAAATGCTCAAGACAGTCCTAAACTTGGAAGCAAAAGGATGACATTCGCCATCATGAAAACACACAAAAGAATAAAACTCATTGGTAAAGTAATCACGCAAAGGTAGAAAAGAATGGAATCAGATGGCAGCAGTGTAGAATTCCATCAAACCACAATGACAGTCAGAGAAAAAGAAAGAAATAAAGATCTTATAAGACAACTAGAAAACAATTAACAATATGACTGGAACAAAACCTCACATATCAATATAAACCTTGAATGTAAATAGATTAAATGCTCCACTTAAAAGATATAGACTGGTTGAAGGGATTAAAACAAACAAACAAAACAAAACCCAAACAACAAAAAACTCACATGTTCCGCCTATATGCTGCCTATGAGAAACTCACCTTATCTGTAAAGACACATATAGAATGAAAGTAAGGAGGTAGAAAAAGATATTCCATGCAAATGGAAACCTAAAATGAGCAGGAATAGCTCTACTTATATCAAATATAACAGACATTAAGGAAAAAATATTTAAAAGGAAAAAAAAGGTCATTACATAATGATAAAGGTATCAGTTCATCAAGAGGCTGCAACAATTTGAAATATATGTACCTGACACTGGAGAACCCAGATTTATAAAACAAATATTACCAGACTTGAGAGATGCAGACATTCACAGGACATTCTACCAAACTGCAGAATATACATTCTTTTCAGCAGCACATGAAACATTTTCCAAGTTAGACTATATGTTAGGCCACAAAAAAAAGTCTCAACAAATTTTTTAAAACTGAAATCATATCAAGTATTTTCTTAGACCACAGTGAAATAAAATGAGAACTCAATACCAAAAGAAACTTTGGAAATTATACAAATGCATAAAAATTAAACAGCATACTCCTGAATGACTATCAGGTCAATAATGAAGTTAAGACAGAAATTTAACATTTTTAAAGCAAATTAAAATGAAAACAGAACATACCAAAACCTGTGGGATACAGCACAAGCAGCACTAGGAAGGAATTTTATAACATTAAATGCCTACATCAAAAAGGTAGAAAGATTACAAATTAACAATCTAATAATACACCTCAAATAAGTAAAAAATCAAGAACAAACCAAACCCAAAATTAAAGAAGAAATGAAAAAGACCAGAACAGAAGTAAAATAGATTTTTAAAAAACTACAAAGGATGAACAAAACAAAAAGTTTGTTCTTGGAAAGGATAAACAAAACTGAAAAATTGCTAGCTAGAGTAACCTAGAAGAAAGAAGGCCCAAATAAACAAAAACAGAAATTAAAAAAAGACATAACAACTGATAATACAGAAATATAAAAGATTATCTGAGACTATTCTCAACACCTATCCATTCACAAACTAGAAAATATAGAGAAAATGGATAAATTCCTGGAAATACAACTTTCCAAGGTTGAGCCAGGAAGAAACATAAATCCTGAACAGAACAATAACAAGTAGCAAGATTGAATCAGTAATATAAAGTCTCTCAACAAAAACCAAAAAGCTCAGGACCACATGGATTCACAATCAAATTACAAAGAAGAACGAATATCAATCTTCCTGAAACTGATACATAAAATTGAGGAGGAGAGCATTCTCCCCAACTCATTCTACAAGGCCAGTATCATTCTGATGCTAAAGCAGATAAGGACACAATAATAAAAGAAAACTACAAATCAGCAATCCCTGGTGGACATAGACACAAAAATCCTCAATAAAATACTAGCAAACTGAATCCAACAGCACATCAAAAAGATAAATACATCATGATCAAGCAGGTTTTATATCAGGGATGCAAGGATGATTCAACATATACCAGTCAAAAAATGTGGTACATCACATAAACAGAATCAAGGACAAAAACTATATGATCATCTCAATAGATGCAGAAAAAGCATTTGCTAAATTACAGCACCCTTTCATGATAAAAACTCTTAACAAACTAGGCATAGAAGGAACTTATCTCAAAATAATGAAGATCATATACAGTAAACTCAATACTAATATCATATGGAATGGGGAAAAGTAGAAACCATTTTCTCTAAGACCTAGAACAAGACAAGGATGCCCATTTTGACCACTCCTATTTAACACAGTACTGGACGTCCCAGCCAGATTAATGAGGCAAAAGAAAGAAATAGAAGGCATCCAAATTGGAATAGAAGAAGTCAAATTGTGCCCCTTTGCAGATGACATGATCTCAAATCTGGAAAAACCTAAAGACTCCACCAAAAAACTCTTAGATTTGATAAATGAATTGAGTAGAGTTGTAGGATACAAAATAACATACAAAAATCAGTAGTATTTCTATATACAATAATAATCTAGCTGAGAAAGAAATCAAGAAGGCAATCCCATTTACAATAGCTGTAATTTTTTTAAAAAACCATAGAAATAAATGTAACCAAAAAGGTGAAATATCTCAACAACAACAAAAAAAACTACAAAACACTGAGATTGAAAGGAAATTGTAGATGACACAGCAAATGAAAAAAATCCCCATGCTCATGGATTGAAAGAAATAATATTTTTTGAATGACCATACTGCTCCAAGCAATCTATAGGGATTCAATACAATCCCTATTGAAATACCAATGTCATTTTTCACAGAATTAGAAAAAAAAATTTAAATTTATACAGAACCAAAAAAGAACCCAAATAGCAAAAGCAATCCTCTGCAAAAAGAAGAATGCTGGAGTCATCACATTACCTGACTTCAAGTTATATTACAAGACTGCAGTAACTAAAACAACATGGCACTGGTATAAAAATAGACACATTGATCAATGGAACAGAATACAGAAATCAGAAATAAAGTGATATATTTACAGCCAACTGATCTTTGACAAAGCTAACAAGAACATACATTGGAGAAAGACACTCTCCTCAATAAATGGTGCTGGGAATATTAGAGTACCATATACAGAAGAATCAAATTGGACCCCTCTCACTCACCATATACAAAATCAACTCAAGATGAATTAAAGACTTAAATGTAATATCTGAAACTATAAAAATACTAGAAGAAAACCTGGGGCAAACTCTTCAGGACATTGGTCTAGCCAAAGCATTTATGACTAAGATCTCAAAAGCACAGGGAACAAAACAAAAATAGACACATGGGACTTAATTAAACAAATAGGCTGTAGCACAGCAAAAGAAATAATTAACAGAATGAAGAGACAACTTTTTGAATGGGAGAAAATATTTTCAAACTATCCATTTGACAGAGTACTAATAATCAGAATACACAAGGAACTCAACTCAGCAGCAGCAGCAGCAACAACAATAATAATCTCATTAAAAAAGTGGGCAAATGACATGAATAGACTTTTTTCAAAAAAAAGATATATAAATGACGAGCAGGTAAATGAAAAAAATACTAAACATCACTAATCATCAGAGAAATGCAAATCAAAACCACAGTGAGATATCATTGTACACTAGTCAGAATGGCTATTATTAAAAAGCAAAGCAAAACAAAAGAACAACAACAACAATAAAAAAAAACCCAAAAACAAGATGGGTGAGAATGAGGAGAAAAGGGGCCCTTAAATACTGATGGTGGGAATTAGTACAGCCCCTATGGAAACGAGTGTAGAAATTTCTCAAAGAAAATAAGAATAGAACTGTTGTTCAATCCAGCAATCACACTGCTATCTACTCAAATAAAAAGAAATCAATATATCAAAGGGACACTTGCACCTGCATGTTTATCACAGCACTATTCACAATAGCTAAGATATGGAATCAATCTAAGTGTCCATCAACAAATGGATGGATAAAGAAAATGTTGAATATACACACAATGGAGTTCTATTCAGCTGTAAAAAGAATGAAATCATGTTTTTTGCTGCAACATGGATGGAACTGGAGGTCATCATGTTTAGTGAAACAAGCAAGGCACAGACAGACAAATTATCATAGGTGCTAAAAGTGTGCACATGGACAGAGTAGAATGATGGACAATAGAGACTCAGGGTGAATGATGGAGGGATGGAGGATGAGAAATTAGTTAATAGGTGAAATGTACATTAATTGGGTGATGGATACCCTAAAAGCCCTGATTTGACCACTACACATTCACAGTGTAACAAAATTGCAGATGTACCCCATAAATTTGTACAAAAAAATTTTTAAATAGCTTTAACAAATAAGGAACTGGATGACCAGACAGATTAAGATTTCTAATACTTGAATTTCTGGTTGAGCAGGAAACACTGGGAGATCAATATCACTCGGAACTTTTTATTATTTAAAAGAAAGGACCAGGAAGTTAAAAAAAAAAAAAAAAGGTGATCCAGTCTTGAAATACAAAAAAGTTAAATATCAACCACTAAATGTTTATAAATACTTAATATAGGAAAATGTTTACATTAAAACATTATGTCAAAAAGCCAGATGAACAGTTACAAATATATTACGCTCTCTGTTTTACAGTCCTCTTTAAAGTAGCAAACCTAAGCAAACAAAAATAAAACTGCTTTTTCAAGTCTGCACATAAATACACCAAAACAAGAAAGAATGGTGAACATATGAGTAGTCTTTCCTACTTTTCTATATTTTCCTAATTTTCTGTAATAAAGAGTTAATGATTGTATAATAAAAACATGCATTATGTTTATTTTAGGAGAAGCATTTACCTCCGAGTTGGGGCTTCAGAGAAGTGTGTCTTGAATTTTTGGGGAAATTATAATAATAGTCTGCATGTTTAGAACTTGGTAAGATTCTATTCTGAAGGCTTAAGGAAGTCACAGATGGGTTTAAATGAGAGTGATATTAAGGTCAGATCTGATTTTTAGAAGACTACTGTGGGACAATGTGCAGAATGACTTGGAGGCCAAGAAACAAGAGAAGAGATGCTTTGTGGCATTTTTAATGCTGCTCAGGGAATAGATTTCACCTTGGTCAAGAGGGCCAAGCTTCTTTTCATGCCACCATCACACCACAGGTGTCTCAGAGTACCAAGGAGGCTCTTGCTTTCATCTTACCTCAGGAACATCAACACAGATTACAGCTACACCTTTCAGGAAAGTTAAATGTTTTATGCCCATTCTCTCTAATGCCAGTCTTCTGGTGCTTTATCCTTGCAGGGGCCCAAAGCAGTATCCAAATAGAAGGGAGGAGGTAGAACAATACTAAAAAAATGATCCTAAAACTAAAGAACACTTTTGCCAGACATTTCTCAGCCTGAGGTAGGCCTGACCTAGGGAAGAGGAAAAGTTTTAAATTGAGTGAGACTTTTGAGTTTCACTAAAAACTTTAGTTTTTAAAACTTTTAAATCTTTAAAGCAAGTGCCTTTTTAATGAACTAAAGTGAATAAGACACAACTAAAAACAGTAGTGAACAAAGATCACACAGGAGTGGTAAGAATGTCAAATATAATGATGTATACAATATCAACTAGACAATCTGAAAGAATTTACATAATGTAAAAATATACACATTAAAAATTAGCCTTGTGAACGGATGCATGCAGTGGGAAGAGTAGGTGACAGAAGCTGGGGATCACTTTATGATCAGTTGAGGGTCCATATGCAGTGAAATTGACTTTTTCTCTCCATTGCAGCAAATAACTTTCACTAACAGATACAGTTATTTCACACACATTCAGATACAGAAGGATGAACTTTGGCCTGCTACCTCTACAGTCTACAGTGACATAACTGTGGTCCATCCGATACTCCCAGGAAATCATAAAGAGTAAACCCCATGCAACTGCCAGGTAAGTAGAGGGAAGCATCAAGTCATTTATTCTAGATTGAACTTTGAAGTTGTTCAGTTTTCAACCTCATATTTGTAAATATGTAAACATATGTCTCCTTTGGCTAGGTTTTCTTCACAATTGACATACACTTACAGTGGGGAAATTGTGATGACTTGTTTCACCTAACAGTGATAACTGAAGTACTATTGAAAATGTGAGAAAATTTTAATAACATATTGTATTAAACTTAACATATAACATGAATCATGTATGGTTTTAAGCCAAACGGGGGAAAAGAGTGCATATGAATTGTCATGCTTTTAGTTTTTATATTCTGTAGTTTCTACCACTGTCCTAAAGAATGAAGCTGATCACAACTGCTTCTTTACTTACCAAATCAGGAACTAGTTTGAATTCTTAGATTGGAGGGAATACAAAATAAAAGAAATGCCACTTTTTAAAAAATCCCTCTGGGACCGTTTTAGAAGCTAGACCAAAACTATAAATTATTCAATGTTCTATTGAGCAATGATTTTGTTTTGTTTTCTCCCTATGTGTAATGGTCTAGAAGCAAACCAGGTGAAAACTTGTTAACACTGCAAGAAAGTTGACCTTTGGTATACTTCCCATAAAGAATCAGAAATCTTGAACAGAAATTAAGAGTCAGGTTTTTTTTTCTTTTTAAATATACTCTTAAGTATCCTGCTTTGCACTGTTATGGCAAATGAGTTTTAGGGGGCAATTCTTGACAATTTATGCCTAAATATCCTCTTATGGAGATTTCTCTGGTTTTATAACAAGTTGACAGACTCTGTGAAACTAAGAAAAAGTCTCTCTGAATGATTTTAAGTTACTGCTTGAATTGCAAATTCATATTGGGGGAAAAGAACATTAAAGTAACTTGAAAGTCTCTTTTATTGGCAACTTCAAATGCAAAGTATTTTGTTTTAAAATTTCTAAAGCTTAGGTTAAGTAATGTAGTTTTCCAAAGCTGAATGTACTCATCTGGAGTTCAATGTTTCTGCTTTTCTAAAACTCCTGGGTAGAAACACTACTCTTTTGATGACTGTGATTGGATGAACTGATCCATCTCAGCTGGTAGCATCCCTTTTCTTCCATGTTAAGCATTTAAAAAATTCTAGAATAGATGTGTCTTGCCAGTCTTAAATAGAAATTTCATTTCAAATGTCTCCGGAGAGTCATATACCATTTACAGGAATCCATCTTCATTCTTCTCACTTTTATATGCCTCAGAAAACAGTGTGGAAATGCTCACCATACTGTTTCTTCTCACCAACAGGAAGAAGGCTTGATTAGCATTCAGCTGTAAGCACGATTTTTTTTTCAACCTCTGCTTCCCAGGTCCTGGTTCAAGAAATTCCCCTGCCTCAGCCTCCTGAGTAGCTGAGGCTGGCTCAGCTGCTCAGCTACTAAATGGGATTATAGGTGCGCACCACCATGCCTAGCTAATTTTTGTATTTTTAGTAGAGATGGGGTTTCACTATGTTGGCCAGACTGGTCTTGAACTCCTGACCTGGTGATCCTCCCGCCTTGGCCTCCTAAAGTTCTGGGATTACAGGCGTGAGCCACTGTGCCTGGCCAACTGTAAGCACCTTCTAATTATTTTGATTAGTTACTCATGTTGACGAGGTCTGGCATGGAAGTTCTCCCATGCATGGCGCAGGAGGGTGTTTGGCAGTGGTGGCTCTGACTCTGGTGACATTGACTGCTCTTGTAATTCCTCATACCTACAGCCAGGTCAGCTAGACTGGACTTTTTATTATGTGACAGTGACCAGAAAGGTTACATTCCTTGCCTGAGAATTCTTCCAGGGCTAGTCTAGAATGGATCTGCAGGGCAGGTTTAAGGGGGAGAGGTGAGAAACAAAAATGCTGTACTGTGCCTTACCTACAAAGTCCATCATTCAGTAAAATAGCTGCTCCAGGAGTAGAAGTATTTGGAGACTGGCTGGTCATATGCTATGCAAGATTCATCTCTTTATCTCATTTCAGGGTCAGGACAAGTTCCACAATGCCACACAGCATGTGTTTAGGAAGAGTCTTTATTGGGAAAAGGGACATATTATTGGTCTAAGTTATTGGGAAGGTATTTGGAAAAATTATCGAGGGAAGAGACAGCAGGTCTCCATTCTCCCAGCGTACCACAGAGAAGTATGCTGGAGCAGGGTGCCCTGCTGGATGTGCAGTGTGGGTTTATATTCTAATAGTGGAAACGAACCCCTGATATCTTCTTTTTTGTAGAGTCTATGTGAGAAAGCAGCCTGTTGCAGGGAGAGACACTCTGCTGGAGGCTGCAGTTTGCAGACTTTGTCTGGGAATGCTAGTCATCCAGCATGTGGCAACCTTGAGCTTATGGGAGATTGCGTGGGGTAGGAGGGACTGGTTGGGGAGGGGACTGGACACTTGAGCAGCTGGTGTGAGTGCAGCCTCTCGTACTGTGAGAAGGAGTCTCTCATCCCAACTGGGCCACTGTCCTGGCAACCAAGAATGAGCATTTGAGGTCACTTCTGGCTTTCTGATGATTATGCCACAATATGGGGGAGAGAAAAAAAGAGGAAACAGGTGAATTCCAGCTTTCAGGCCTAGCTAATTGTATATCTAAGGGAGGAGCAGGACGAGAGCAGGTAGGTATTCCAAGAAGGGAAGATGGGGGAAGTTTGAGGAAAACACAAAAGTATTTATATTAACAAGCAGCCACCATTTCCTTGGTTGCACAGACAAATGAGGATGTGTTGAAAACTAAACTGATAAGCCTGCCAAATTCAAATAATTTCATCAGCTATTTTCTGATAAAGTGAGTTAGAAGATAAATGCCTATTAACTTGTTTGAGAAAAGAAATATTAAAATAATAATTGTGCTCTTTTGTCCTCATCTGTCTCTCAGAACAGTAGAAAAGGAAGCCAGTAGTTTTAGTATTCTTATAAATTTATTTAATGGAGTTGCTGCCTGGGCATCCATTTTAGCCCTAACACAAGTTTTTGGAACCCAGTAGTACCCTGTCACATTTGGCCAGGTGAAAGCTTCCCCTCCCTTTGTGGTTGTTTACAATATAATCCACGTGTTCCTCATCCCACAGCTGCTGGCCATGATAAAATCTACTGGCCCACACCAAACTCATTAACATGAGTTAACAAGACAATTGACACCCGCCTCAGGAAGCCTAATGGAAAACACCCATGGGCCCTACGGAAAGTCCCACAGGTCTTTCCTCTCTCACTCCCCATTTGCTGGTTGAGCTTCCTGTCGCCTCCAGACTTCCTGTGGACCTCCCGTCGGCATACCTAACCTCTCCGGGATATGTAAGTCATACATTTCTTCTGTTTCATGCAATTTGATTTTACCTCCTCATTGTATCTCATGTGACCAACACACTGGAGCCTAACTTTCTCCCGTCAGGGGTCTCCTAGCAAGTGGCTATCTTGGCTTATGGCCTCTCTCCACAGAGACTTCAAGACCAGATTAGAAACTATCACAGTAAAAACCACAACACAGTACTTATCATAGTTTAAACCTTAAGGTAGTGAACAGTTTAGTCCATAATGCCTTAGGATTGAACCTTCAGCAAGTCAATGTAGGCTATGGAGCTGAGACCTTGCCTCTAGAAATGATGTGTGGGCAAAATGGTTCTTCACAGCATGCTGTTTTGAAATAACAGGATTGCAAATAACTAAAATCATTATTAAAAAGGCAGTCGTTACATAAATTATGTTATACAATCCGATAGAATATAGTGCAGATGTAAAAAATAACGAGGATACTTTGTTATTCATTGATTCTTAATGACATCCAAAATTCATTCTTAGGTTAAAAAAAAAAAAGTGCCAAACAATGTACAGTCTATGCTATCACTGATGAAAGAAAGAATGGTAGTGGAGGGGAGTATATATAGGTATGGCCTTACATACACATAGAATATTTTTGGAAAGATGTGCAAGAAACTATGTTCATTGCCTTCCAGAAGGGGTCACCAGGTGGCTGGGGGCAAAGGGGAGCACTATCTTGTTGAAATACGTTTTGTGTATTTTGAACCGTGTGAATGTATTACTTACTTTGGAAAAAAATGGTTTAAAAAAAGCATATAAAACTTTACATATTCCTTCTTTCAAATTTTCTCTGCCTTCATTCATTGTCTTTCACTAAAATTTCTATTCTTTTGTTGTTGTTGTTGGATTATTTGTTGCAAAGCAGTAGAGTGTATTTTTTTTTTTTTTGAGACGGAGTTTCGCTCTTGTTACCCAGGCTGGAGTGCAATGGCGCGATCTCGGCTCACCGCAGCCTCCGCCTCCTGGGTTCAGGCAATTCTCCTGCTTCAGCCTCCTGAGTAGCTGGGATTACAGGCACGTGCCACCATGCCCAGCTGATTTTTTGTATTTTTAGTAGAGACGGGGTTTCACCATGTTGACCAGGATGGTCTCGATTTCTTGACCTCGTGATCCACCCGCCTCGGCCTCCCAAAGTGCTGGGATTACAGGCGTGAGCCACCGCGCCCGGCCCTAGAGTGTATTTTTAAGTTTTGTGAAGAACATGAGCTTTGGAGTCAAATAGACCTGGGTGGAGAGCCGGTTCTGCCAATGTGTGGCGGTGGAAACTTATGGAGCCTGCTTTACCTGAGTCTCAGATTTGTTGCTTATGAAATGAAGTTCGGAATATTTTTTATAGGGCTTATGGTGAGAAGTATATCAGATGAATCTATACAAAATCATTAGCAAAGTTTCTAGGAAACTCTAAATGCCCAACAAGTGGTAACTATTAATACTATTAAGCATAATTTAATGGTTAATTTTTGCTTTTTCCTGCTGAAATATGAATATACTGAGAGGGTTTGGGGCTCAGTCAGACCTAGGGCAATTTGGTCATTTTCATTTGTTAGGTCTCTGTAGTAAATATCAATAAAGTCTAAGGATGAGAACCAGGTGAAAGCTATAGGTAGTTGTATTCTATTTTGCTGCATGATAAATTCTTCAGAACTTAGCAGTGTTGAGCAAATACTTACATTCTTTCAGTTTCTGAAAATTAGGAATCTGAGAGTGGCTTAGTTAGGTGGTCTAGCTCAGGGTCTCTCATGAAGCTGTAGTCAAGCTGTCAGTTGGGGCTGTTTTCTCTGACGGTTGGACTGGAGCTGGAAGGATCCACATCCAAAATGGCCTGCTTCCCTTGGCCATTGGTAGGAAACCTCAGGTCTTTGCCATGTGGGTCTCCTCTCAGAGTTACTTAGGTGTTCTCACAACATGGCAGCTGGTTTCCCCCCAGGAGTGGTCCCCTCTAAAAAAAGCAAGGGGATCTTTTAGGACGCGGGGCAAATTCATACACCATCACTTCTGCCTTATTTGATTCCTTAGAAGCCAGTCACCAAGTCCAGCCTGTACTCAAGAGGTGGGGAATTAGGCTCCCTCTGTTGAGGGAGAAATAGCAAAGAATTTGTGGACATATTTTTCAAAATACCACAAAAGAGTATCCTTATAATTTATCAAACTTGGACACTTTTAGAAGTGAATATTGGTGTTGTTAATAACCAAGACTGTCAGCAAGTGTAAACTGGGACCCTTCTCGGCAAAACATGGTGTATAGTCACTGAGGTATAAGTCATTCTATAATGTCTCATGAAAGTGAGTCAAATACCTATTGCAAGCAGACTCCTAAACAGCCATACTTCTTGCTCTGTAAGCTCAGTGTAGTCCTGATACTCTGATCATTTAGGAACTCTAGTAACCATTTTGCATGAAAGGCTAATTACCAGGGAAAATGAGAAAGTGTTCTGACTGAAAGAAAGATCAGCTAACTTTCTAATTGTGTCAGACAAGAGAACCCTTCATTAAGGGGAGGAATGCAAGACAGGGTCCTAAATTTTAGGAGTCTTTTCACAAGGTGATAAGCTGCTAGGCTCTTCATTTTTCATACTTCTGTTCATCCAAGAGTGGAGGCGTATCATTCATTTCACTATTGAAAATAGTCTTATGTTGTCTCTTCTGAAACTTCTTAAGTGCAGACTTGCAAGTTTTGAAGCTCTTGCAGAATTATCCAGAGTACAGCATCTTTCACATGGAACCCACCTGTCAAGTGTGAATTTGATTAGAGTACATCAGGTGTTAAGCATCTTCTTGGGTATAGATTAGAACTAATTTAAACAGACACCTACATATCATATTATCTATGCTGAAGTACTTTAAATTTCAGACATATTAAAAAACTCAGTAACTGGGTTTCTAAGCAACCAACCTTCAGTTTTTAAGAGTTCCATTAAAGAACTATCATTTCAAAAGGAAAATGGAAGTTACAGGCTAGAGAAATTCAGATTAGTAATAACAAATCCTTTTCTTTAGAAATTTCTACATAAAATATTTTCTTTAATAGTGTATAGCTGTAAATTTCTCCCCCATCCTTATTGAGGTATAACTGACAAAAATTGCATATATTTAATATATACAATGTGATGTTTTGTATGTATTAAATGATTCTCCCATCAATCTAACCTCTTCCTTACTTTACACAGTTAACTTATTTTTTTGGGGGGGTATACAAGAACACTTAAGATCTACTCTCGTAGCAAATTTCAAGTACACAATACATTATTATTAACTGCAGCCACCATGTTGGTCATTAGATCTCTAGAACTTTTTGAGAGTTTGTACCTTTAGACCATTGCTCTCCTGCCTCCCTGGGGCAACCACTATTCTACTCTGTCTAAGTTCAACATTTTTAAATTTCACATTCTATGAGTTTGACTTTTTTAGATTCCACTTTTTTGGATTTGAGAATTTTAGATTCCCAGCCCCAGCAACCTCAGTTCTCTTTCTATGAGTTCAACTTTTTTAGATTTCAATTTATAGATTTTTTATTTAAGTGAGATCTTGTAGCATTTGGTCTTTGTTTCTAACTTACTTAGCTTAATGTCCTCGAGATTTACCAATGATTTTGCAAAAGGCAGGATTTTCTTCTTTTTAAAGGCACAATAATAATCCGTTGTGTATATATACCACATTTTCCTTACCCATTTATCCATTGAAAAATACTTAGGTTATTTCCATATCCTATTCCAATCGGTATTGTGAATAATGGTACAATGAACATGGGAGTGTAGATATCTCTTTGAGATGCTGATTTCAGTTCCTTTGGATATATTCTCAGAAGTGAAATAGTTGGATTATACAATTTTTTTAACTTTTTGATAATAGCCTAACATGTGAGGTGATATCTCCTTGTGGTTGTGATGATTAGTGGATGGTGACCACTTTTTCATATACCTGTTGGCCATTTGTATGTTTTATTTGAAAAAATGTCTGTTCAGATCCTTTGCCTATTTTTAATTTTTTTTTTTTTTTTTTTTTTTTTTTTTTTTTTTTTTGCTCTTGAGTTGTATGGGTTTCTTTTATAATTTGGATATTAGCCCCCTACCAGATACATAGTTTGCAAATATTTACCCCATTCCGTGGGTTGCCTTTGCATTTCGTTGATTGATTGTTTCACTGTGTAGAAACGTTTTACTTTGATGTAGGCCCACTTGTTTATTTTTGCTTTCATTGCCTGTGCCTTTGGTGTGATATTCAAAAAAATCACCGCCAAGTACAATGTCAAGGAGGATTTCCCCTGGGTTTTCTTGTAGTATCTTTACAGTTCAGGTCTTATTTTTGAGACTTTAATGCATTTTGAATTGATTTTTCACATATGATGTAAGGTAAGGGAACAGTTTCTTTCCTTTGCCTGTAGATATCCAGTTTTCTTAGCACCATCTTCTGAAAAGATTATTCTTACCCCATTGTGTATTCTTGATGCCTTTGTCAAAGATTAATGATTATATATATTTGGGATTATTTCCGGGTTCCCTGTTCGGTTCTGTTTTTCTGTGTGTCTGGTTTTATGCCAGAACCATACGGTTTTGATTGCTATAGTTTTGTGATATAATTTGAAATTAGGTAATAGCTTTATTTTGTTTTTGTTGTTTTGATATTCTTTTGCTTTGGTGTCTTTTGTAGTTATACACACATTTCAGCATTTCAGGATTTTGTTTTTGGGTTTCAATAGAAACGTGATTGGAGTTCTTACATGGATTTCATTGATCACTTTGGGTAATATGAACATTTTAACATTAATTCTTCCAATCCATGAACACAGGATATCTTTTCATTTATTTGTGTTACCTTCAATTTCTTTTGTCAATATATAGTTTTCAGTGTTCAAATCTTACATCTCCTTGGTTAAATGTATTTCTAAGTGTTCAATGCTTTTTGATACTATTCTAAATGGGATTATTTTCTTGACATTTCCCACCCAGATTATTCATTGTTAGTGTATAGAAACTGCTAACCAGGTGCATTGGCTTACAACTATAGTCCCAGTGCTTTGGGAGGCCAAGATGAGAGAGTCACTTGAGGCCAGAAGTTCAAGACTAGCTTGGGCAATAAAGCAAGACCCAATGAGAGAGAGAGAGAGAGAGAGAGAGAGAGAGAGAAAGAGAGTGAGAGTGTTATTTCTTTTTCTTGCCTAATTACTCTGGCTAGGACTTCCATTAGTACATTAAATAAAAATAGGGAGAATGGGTATCATTGCTTTATTTCTGATCATAGAGGAAAAGCTTTCAGCATTTCACCATTAAATACAATGTTTACTGTAAGCTGGTAATATATAGTGTTTATTATGTTGAGGTACATTCATTCTATGCATAATTCATTGAGAGTTTTAATCATAAAAGAATAATAAATTTTGTTAAATGTGTTTTCTGCATTTCTTGAGATCATTTGGTTTTTATTCTTCATTCTGTTAATGTGATGTATCACATTTATAGATTTGCATATATTACAACATCTTTGTATCCTCAGGATAAATCCAACTTGAACATGCTGTATGATTCTTCTAATGTTCTGTTGAATTTGGCTTGCTAGTATTTCATTGAGGATTTCTGCATCTATATTAATTAGGATTGTTAGCCTATAGTTTTATTTTCTTGTAGTTTCCTTGTTTGTCTGATGTAGGGTAATGCTGGCCTCATCAAATAAGTTTGAAAGTGTTCCCTCATCTTTAATATTTTTGAGAGTTTGAGGAGGATTGGGATTTTTTTTCTTTTTTAATGTTTAGTAGAATTGACCAGTGAAGCCATCCTGTCCTGAGCATTTTTCTTGGGAGATTTTTGATTGCTGATACAATCTCCTTACTCATTATTAGTCTGTTCATATTTTCTGTTTATTCATGATTCAGGTAGGTTGTATGTTTCTAGGAACTTGTTCATTTTTTTTCTAGGTCATCTAATTTGTTGGCACATCATTGATCATAGTAGTTGCATATGATGCTTTTATTTCTGTGACATCAGTTGTAATGTGGCCTGTTTCATTTTTGATTTTGAGTCTTTTTTTCTTTTCTCAATTTTGTTTATCTTCTTAAAAAACAAATGTTTAATTTTGATCTTTTCTATGGCTTTTCTAGTCCCTATTTCATTTATTTTTATTTTACTGTTTTATTTCTTTTTTTCTGAAAACTGCACATAGTTTGTTCTTTTTTCTAGTTCTTCAAGATGTAAAGTTAGGTTATTTAAGATCTTTTTTCTCTTTATGCAGGCATTTATTGCTACTAATTTCCCTTTTATTACTGCCTTTGCTGTGTTTCATAAGCTTTGGTATGTTGAGTTTCCATTTTAATTTGTCTCAGATAATTTAAATTTCCATTTTGACTTCTTTTTTTGATCCACTGATTGTTCAGGAATGTGTTTAATTACCACATATTTTGGATCCTTCCAGTTTTTCTCCTGTTATAAATTTCTAATTTCATACCACTGTGATTGAAAAAAGACACGTTATATGATTTCAGCCTTCTTAAATTTAGGATTTGTTTTGGGCCTAACATTTGATCCATCCTGGAGAATGTTCTATGTATGCCTGGAAAGAATGTGTACACTGCTGCTTTGGGTTAGAATGTTTTGTATATATCTGTTAAGTCTGGCTAGTGTAAAATGAACTTTAAGTCCAATGCTCCAATGCTTTTGTATTAATTTTTCTGTTAGGATGATCTGTCCGTTGTTGAAAGTAGGATATTGACGTCCCCTACTATTATTGAATTGTTATGTATTGTTTCCTTGGGATCTGTTAATATTTGTTTTACATATTTCGGTGCTCTGATATTATGTGCGTATATATTTACAGTTACGTCCGTTTGATGAACTGATGCCTTTATCATTATGCAATGACTTTTTGTGTCTCTTATGACAGTTTTTGACTTAAAGTCTATTTTCTCTGATGTAAGTGCAAACACTTTGCTCTCTTTTGGTTAACATTTGCATGGAATATCTTTTCCTATAACCTCCACTTTCAGCCTATGTTTGGCCTTAAAGCTAAAGTGAGCCTGCTGTAAGCACCATGTAATTTTTTTTTAAATCCATTTAGCTGTTCTAGGTCTTTTGATTGAAGAATTTAATCTATTTACATTTAAAGTAATTATTTATAGGTAGAGATTTACTATTGCCATTATGTTAAATGTTTCTGACTCTGCGTAGTTCCTTTGTTCATCTCTTACTCCCTTTCTTTGCAATTTCATGATTTTTTATATTGATGTGCTTTGATTACTTTCTCTTTATCTCTTGTGTATCTACTATAGAATTCTACCTTGTGGTTACCATGGGGTTTACATGAAACATCTTATAATGTAACAGTTTATTTAAAGATGATAAAACTTTAAATAGCTCACAAAAATTCTCAACTTTTACTTTTTTACACTCCATATTTTGTTTTTGATAACTTGTTTTATATTATGTATCTGTTAACAAAATTTTGTAGCTACAATTATTTTTAAATATTTTGTTTTTTAACGTATATCCTAGAGTTTAAAAGTGATTTACACAAGATTTATAGTACTAAATAATTCTGAATTTGACTATACATTTACCTTACCAGTGAATTTTATATTTTTATGTTACAAACTAGCATTCCTTCATTTCATTTGCTTGAAAAATTCTCCTTAGTGTTTCTTGTAAGCAGGTCTAGGAATGATGAACTTGCTCAGTTTTGTTTTGTTTTTAATCTGAGAAAGTATCTCTCCTCTATTTCTGGACATCTTTGCCAGTTAAAGTATTCTCTCTGGTGAATTTTTTCATTCATAATTTTGAATATAACTTCCCATTCTCTCCTGATCTGCAGGATAAATCTACTGATAACCTTAGAGGTTTCATTATATGTGACAAGTCACTTCTTTCTTGCTGCTTTCAAAATTCTCTGAGTTTTGACATTTTGATTGTAATGTATCGTGGTGAAGTCTTCTTTGGGTAAAAACTGTTTGGGAACTTATGAGTTTCGTGGACTTTGGATGTTTACTTCTCTTCCAAGATTTGGGAAGTTGGCAATCATTAATTCTTTGAATAAGTGTCTTTCCCTTTTTCTCTTTTCTCCTTCTAAAACTCCTATAATGTGTATACTTGTTCATTTAATGGTGGCCCATGAGTTCTGCAGGGTTTCTTTACTCTTTGTCATTCTTTTTTCTCTTTGTTCTCCTCAGATTGAATAATTTCAAAAGCCTTGTCTTTGAGTTCACCAATTCTTTCTTCTGATTGTTCTCACCTGTTGTTGAAGTTCTCTATTGCTTTTCTTTTCTCATTTTATTTACTGCATTCTTCAGCTACAGGATTTCTCTTTGGCTGATCTATGATTTCTGTTTTGAACTTCCTATTTTATGTATTTTTCTGATTTTGTTGAGGTGTTTGTGTTATCTTGTATCTTAGTGAGCTACGTTAAAATCATTATTTTGATTTCATTTTCAGACAATTCCTAGATCTCCAGTTTGAAGTGGTTAGTAACTGGATAATTACTTTTTTCCTTTGGTGGTGTCATGAGTTTCTTTTTCATGTTTCTGTGGCCTTGCATAGATATCTGCACATTTGAGGGAGCAGTATACTTTTCCAGATTTTATGGACTGCCTTCCGTGGGGAAAGACTTTCACTTGCAGGTATGTGTGAGGGTGCTGGCTGGTGGGGTGCAGTGATATAGTCTCCATGTAGCTCTGTCAACTGAGGTCACTATCTGTGAAGACTGTGGGAAACCTTGGTGGCCTAGACTAGAGGAATCTGCAGTGGCAGCAAGTGTTATTGGGGAGCTTTGTCTAATACTCAAATTTTGCCATAATTTGCCCAATGTTATTCTGCGCAAAAAGAATGTGAGCAACGTATGTAACTTAAAATTTTCTGGTGTGCACATTAAAAAGTAGAAAGACACAGATGAAGTTAATTCTAGTAATCTATTTTATTGAAAATATTTTGTAATGTGTAATCAATATAAAAACATAATGTGATATTTTAATTTTTAAAATTAAGTGTCCAAAATCTGGTATGTGTTTTACATTTACAGAAAATTTCCATTTAAATTAGCCATCTTTCAAGTGCTGGGTAGCTACATTTGCCTAATGGCTGCTGTACAGACTAATCCTACTCTATTGTGATCCCTTAAACTTCTGTCAGCTACATCTCTCATTCTTCCCTGAAAACACTCTGCTATAATCCGAAAGTTTATGTCCCCCCCAAATTTATATGGTAAAATTTTAATGCCCAAGGTGATGGTATTAGGAGGTGAGGTCTTTAGAAGGTGTTAGATAATGAGGGCTCTACCCTCATGACAGGTATTAGTACACTTATAAGAGGTACTCCAGAGAGCTAGCTAGCCCCTTCTGCCATGTAAGGACACAGCAAGAAAGGTGTTACCTATGAGCCAGGAAATGGGCTCTTAGCAGACACTGTATCTGCTGGTGCCTTGATCTTGGACCAGTATCTAAAACAGTGAGAAATAAACTGCTGTTGTTTATAAGCCACCTGGTTTATATTTTGTTATAGAAACTTCAAAAAACTAAGACACACTCCAAGATTATCTGCCTCATATTTTCATAGGTAGTGTTCCCTTTTCCTGGAAACTCCTTCCCTTGTCTCATTCCTTTAAATCTTGCCTACCTTCTGGTATCACCACAAATGTTAAACAAAAGTTTTCCACCCAGCGGAAATGTGTTCATTCACTTATCTTCAGCCACAGATTATCATAATTTACACATACATTTCATTCCTTTCTATTACCTTCTTGAGAAAGTATTGAGGCTTATTTTTGTTTTTCTTCTCAGGCCTAACATATTGCCTTATATATAGTGATTACTCAATAAACATGTGTTGTTTTAAAGTGGATTGTGTTGAATTCACTGCAAAGGAAGAGAAACTATCCATAGAAAAGCAATTGATAGTAAGTAAAACATCTGCCAAACCAATATGTTTTCTACCTACAGGGAAACCAGAGGGCTGTCATAGTCACTGTATAGCCTAAACAACAGTTAATTATATGGAAAGTGGTCACATTGTGTGGTAATTCAATAGAGTCCTCATCTTTAAATTGATTATATTTTATTTAGCTATTAACACTTTAAGACTGTGCAGAACTTTCCCTTTCCATTTTGTATATTGCCTACTAAGCTAGAATATTGTCATTTATTAGAAAACTGTCATTTAATCTATATAAGGCACTGAAGATTGTTGAAAGGGATGGAAAGAAATGGGACCTGCTTTGAATAAAAATTTATGAAGTGATCAAATCTTCCTGAGTCTCATCATATATATGTATATTTACACTTTAGGTTCTGGGGTACATGTGCAGAACATGCAGGATTGTTGCATAGGTACATACATGGCAATGTGGTTTGCTGCCTCCATCCCAATCACCTATATCTGGCGTTGCTCCCTTTGTTATCCCTGCCCAATTCCCTACCAGCCACTGTCCCTCCCCTAGTCCCACCCAACAGACCCCAGTATGTGATGCTTCCCTTCCTGTGTCCATGTGTTCTCATTGTTCAACACCCACCTATGAGTGAGAACATGCGATGTCTCATTTTCTGATCCTGTGTCAGTTTGCTGAGATGATGATTTCCAGATTCATCCATATCCCTACAAAGGACACAAACTCATCATTTTTTATGGCTGCATAGTATTCCATGGTGTATATGTGCCACATTTTCCTTGTTCAGTCTATCAGTGATGGGCATTTGGGTTGGCTCCAGGTCTTTGCTATTGTAAACAGTGCTGCAATGAACATACATGTGCATGTGTCTTTATAGTAGAACGATTTATAATCCTTTGGATATATACCCAGTAATGGGATTGCTGGGTCAAATGGAATTTCTATTTCTAGGTCCTTGAGGAAGCGCCACACTGTCTTCCACAATGGTTGAACTAATTTATACTCCCACCAACAGTGTAAAAGTGTTCCTGTTTCTCAACATCCTCTCCAGCATCTGTTGTCTCTGGATTTTTTAATGATCACCATTCTAACCGGCATGAGATGGTATCTCAATGTGGTTTTGATTTGCATTTATCTAATGAACAGTAATGAGAATTTTTTCATATGTTTGTTGGCCTCATATATGTCTTCTTTTAAAAAGTGTCTGTTCATGTCTTTTGCCTACTTTTGGATGGGTTTGTTTTTTTCTTTTAAGTCTGTTTTAGTTCTTTGTAGATTCTGGATATTAGCCATTTGTCAGATGGGTAGATTGCAAAAATTTTTTCCCATTCTGTTGGTTGCCAGTTCACTCTAATGATTTTTCTTTTGCTGTGCAGAAGCTCTGGAGTTTAATTAGATTCCATTTGTCTATTTGGGCTTTTGTTGTCAGTGCTTTTGGTGTTTTAGTCATGAAGTCCTTGCCTATGCCTAGGTCCTTAATGGTTTTGTGTAGATTTTTTTTTCTCTAGGGTTTTTATGGTGTTAGGTCTTATGTTTAAGTCTTTAATCCATCTGGAGTTAATTTTAGTGTAAGGTGTCAGGAAGGGGTCCACTTTCTGCTTTCTGCACCATTTATTAAACAGGGAATCCTTTCCCCATTGCTTGTTTTTGTCAGGTTTGTCAAAGATCAGATGGTTGTAGATGTGTGATGTTGCCTCTGAGACCTCTGTTCTGTTCCATTAGTCTATATCTCTGCTTTGGTACCAGTACCATGCTGTTTTGATTACTGTAACCTTGTAGTATAGTTTGAAGTCAGGTAGTTTGATGCCTCCAGCTTTGCTCTTTTTGCTTAGAATTGACTTGGCTATGCGGGCTCTCTTTTGGTTCCATATAAAGTTTAAGGTGGCTTTTTCCAGTTTTGTGAATAGAGTCATAGGTAGCTTGAGGGGGATAGCATTGAATCTATAAATTACTTTGGGAAGTATGGCCATTTTCACAATATTGATTCTTCCTAACCATGAGCATGGAATGTTTTTCTATCTGTTTGTGTCCTCTCTTATTTTGTTGAGCAGTGGCTTGTAGTTCTCCTTGAAGAAGTCCTTTACATCCTTTGTTAGTTGTATTACTAGGTATTTTATTCTCTTTGTAGCAGTTGTGAATGGCAGTTCATTCTTGATTTGGCTCTCTTTAAGTCTGTTAATCATGTATAGGAATGCTTATGATTTCTGCAGATTGATTTGGTATCCTGAGACTTTGCTGAATTTGCTTATCAGTTTAAGAATATTTTGGGCTGTGACGATGGGGCCTTCTACATATACAATCATGTCATCTGCAAATAGAAACAATTTGACTTCCTCCTTTCCTAGTTGAATACGCTTTATTTCTTTTTCTTGCCTGATTGCTCTGGCTAGAACTTCCAATACTATATTGAATAGGAGTAGTGAGAGAGGGCATCCTTGTCTAGTGTCAGATTTCAAAGGGAATGCTTCCAGTTTTTGCCCATTTAGTATGATATTGGCAGTGGGTTTGTCGTAAATAGCTTTTATTATTTTGAGATACGTTCCGTCAATACCTAGTTTATTGAGAGTTTTTAGCATAAAGTCTATTGAATTTTGTTGAAGGCCTTCTCTGCATCTGTTGAGATAATCATGTGGTTTTTGTCTTTGGTTCTGTTTATGTGGTGAATTACGTTTATAGACTTGCATATGTTGAACCAGCCTTGCATCCCTGAAATGAAGGCTACTTGATCATGATGGATAAGCTTTTTGATGTGCTGTTGCAATTTGTTTCCCAGTATTTTATTGAAGATTTTTGCATCTATGTTCTTCAAGGATATTGGTCTAAAGTTTTCTTTTTTTGATGAGTCTCTGCCTGGCTTTGGTATCAGGATGATGTTTGTCTCACAAAATTATTTGGGAAGGATTCCTTCTTTTTGGATTGTTTGAAATACTTTCAGGAGGAATGGTACCAGCTCTTCTTTGTATGTCTGGTAGAATACAGCTGTGAAACCATCTGGCCCTGGGCTTTTTGGGTGGTAAGCTATTAATTGCTGCCTCAACTTCAGCCCTTGTTATTGTCTATTGAGGGTTTTGACTTCTTCCTGGTTTAGGCTTGGGAGGGTTCAAGTGTCCAGGAATTTATCCATTTCTTCCAGGTTTACTGGTTTATGTGCATAGAGTTGTTTGTAGTAATCTCTGATGGTGGTTTATATTTCTGTGGAATCTGTGGTGATATCCCCTTTATCATTTTTTATTGCATCTATTTGATTCTTCCCTCCTTTCTTTTTTATTAATCTGGCTAGTGGTCCGTTTTGTTGATCTTTTTAAAAAACCAGCTCCTGGATTTATTGATTTTTTGAAGGGATTTTTGTGTCTCTATCTCCTTCAGTTCTGCTCTGATCTTCATTATTTCTTGTGTTCTGCTAACTTTTCATGATTTTTTTTTCTTGATCCTCTGTCTCTTTCAATTTTGATGATAGGGTGTTGATTTTAGATTTTTCCTTGCTTCTCATGTGGGCATTTATTGCTATAAATTTTCCTCTAGACACTGCTTTAAATGTGTCCCAGAGATTCTGGTATGTTGTGTCTTCATTCTCATTGGTTTCGAAGAACATCTTTATTGCTGCCTTCATTTCATTTTTTTATCCAGTCAACATTCAAGAGCCAGTTGTTCAGTTTCCGTGAAGTTGTGTGGTTCTGAGTTAGTTTCTTTTTTTTTCCCCATTTATTTATTTTACTGCATTTTAGGTTTTGGGGTACATGTGAAGAACATGCAAAATTGTTGCATAGGTACACACATGGCAGTGTGATTTGCTGCCTTCCTCCCCATCACCTACATCTGGCATTTCTCCCCTTGCTATCTCTCCCCAGCTCCACGCCCCCCACCGTCCCTCCCCTATTTCCCTCCAACAGACCCCAGTGTGTAGTGCTCCCCTCCCTGTGTCCGTGTGTTCTCATTGTTCAACACCTGCCTATGAGTGAGAACATGCGGTGTTTGATCTTCTGCTCTTCTGTCAGTTTGCTGAGAATGATGGTTTCCAGGTTCATCCATGTCCCTACAAAGGATGAACTCATTGTTTTTGATGGCTGCATAATATTCCATGGTGTATATGTGCCACATTTTCCTTGTTCAGTCTATCAGTGATGGGCATTTGGGTTGGTTCCAGGTCTTTGCTATTGTAAACAGTGCTGCAATGAACATTCGTGTGCACGTGTCCTTATAGTAGAACGATTTGTAATCCTTTGGATATATACCCAGTAATGGGATTGCTGGGTCAAATGGAATTTCTATTTCTAGGTCCTTGAGGAATCGCCACACTGTCTTCCACAATGGTTGAAGTAATTTACACTCCCACCAACAGTGAAAAAGTGTTCCTATTTCTCCACATCCTCTCCAGCATCTGTTGTCTCCAGATTTTTTAATGATCGCCATTCTAACTGGCGTGAGATGGTATCTCAATGTTGTTTTGATTTGCATTTCTCTGATGACCAGCGATGATGAGCATTTTTTCATATGTTTGTTGGCCTCATGTATGTCTTCTTTTGTAAAGTGTCTGTTCATATCCTTTGCCCACTTTTGAATGGGTTTGTTAGTTTTTTTCTTGTAAATCTGTTTTAGTTCTTTTTAAATTCTGGATATCAGCCCTTTGTCAGATGGGTAAACTGCAAAAATTTTTTCCCATTCTGTTGGTTGCTGATTCACTCTAATGACTGTTTCTTTTGCTGTGCAGAAGCTGTGGAGTTTGATTAGGTCCCATTTGTCTATTTCGGCTTTTGTTGTCAATGCTTTTGGTGTTTTGGTCATGAAGTCGTTGCCTACACCTATGTCCTGAATGGTTTTGCCTAGATTTTCTTCTAGGGTTTTTATGGTGTGAGGTCTTATGTTTAAGTCTTTAATCCATCTGGAGTTAAATTTTAGTGTAAGGTGTCAGGAAGGGGTCCACTTTCTGCTTTCTGCACATGGCTAGTCAGCTTTCCCAACACCATTTATTGAACAGGGAATCCTTTCCCCATTGCTTGTTTTTGTCTGATTTGTCAAAGATCAGATGGTTGTAGATATGTTGTGTTGCCTCCGAGACCTCTGTTCTGTTCCATTGGTCTATATTTCTGTTTTGGTACCAGTACCATGCCGTTTTGATTACTGTAGGCTTGTAGTATAGTTTGAAGTCTGGTAGTGTGAGTCCTCCTGCTTTGTTCTTTTTGCTTAGAATTGACTTGGCTATGCGGGCTCTCTTTTGGTTCCATATAAAGTTTAAGGTGTTTTTTTCCAGTTCTGCGAAGAAGGTCATTGGTAGCTTGATGGGGATAGCATTGAATCTGTAAATTACTTTGGGCAGTATGGCCATTTTCACAATATTGATTCTTCCTAACCATGAACATGGAATGTTTCTCCATCTGTTTGTGTCCTCTCTTATTTCGTTGAGTAGTGGCTTGTAGTTCTCCTTGAAGAGGTCCTTTACGTTCCTTGTTAGTTGTATTCCTAGGTATTTTATTCTCTTTGTGGCAATTGTGAATGGAAGTTTGTTCTTGATTTGGCTCCCTTTAAGTCTGTTATTGGTGTATAGGAATCCTTGTGATTTTTGCACATTGATTTTGTATCCTGAGACTTTGCTGAACTTGCTTATCAGCTTCAGGAGATTTGGGGCTGAGACGATGGGGTCTTCTAGATATACAATCATGTCGACTGCAAATAGAGACAATTTGACTTCCTCCTTTCCTATTTGAATGCCTTTTATTTCTTTTTCTTGCCTGATTGCTCTGGCTAGAACTTCTAATACTATATTGAATAGCAGTGGTGAGAGAGGGCATCCTTGTCTGGTGCCACATTTCAAGGGGAATGCTTCCAGTTTTTGCCCATTCAGTATGATATTGGCTGTTGGTTTGTCATAAATAGCTTTTATTATTTTGAGATATGTTTCATCAATACCTAGCTTATTGAGGGTTTTTAGCATAAAGGGCTGTTGAATTTTGTCAAAGGCCTTCTCTGCATCAATTGAGATAATCATGTGGTTTCTGAGTTAGTTTCTTAATGTTGAGTTCTAGTTTGATTGCCCTGTGTTCTGAGAGAGTGTTTGTTATGATTTTCTGTTATGATTTGCTGAGGAATGATTACTTCTAAGTATGTGGTCAGTTGTAAAGTAGTTGTGATGTAGTGCTGAGAAGAATGTATATTCTGTGGATTTGGGGTGGAGAGTTCTGTAAATCTGTATTAGGTTTTCTTGGTCCAGGTCTGAGTTCAAGTCCTGGATATCCTTATTAATTTTCTGTCTCATTGATCTGTGTAATATTGAGAGTGGAGTGTTAAAGTCTCCTGCTTTTATTGTGTGGGAGTCTAAGTCTCTTTGTAGGTCATTAAGAACTTGCTTTATGTATATGGGTGTTCCTGTATTGGGTGTGTATATATTTAGGATCATTAGCTTTTCTTGTTGCACTGATCCTTTTACCATTATGTAATGCCCTTCTTTGTCTCTTTTGATCTTTGTTGCTTTAAAGTCTATTTTATCAGAAACTAGGATTACAACTCCTGCTCTTTTTTTGCTCTCCATTTGCTTGGTAAATCTTCCTCCATCCCTTTATTTTGAGTCTATGTATATCCTTGTGCGTGAGATGGGTTTCCTGGATATAGCACACCAATGGGTTTTGACTTTTTATCCAATTTGCCAGTCTGTGTCTTTTGATTGGAGCATTTAGCCCATTTACATTTAAGGTTAATATTGTTATGTGTGAATTTGATCCTGCCATTTTGATGCTAGCTGGTTGTTTTGCCCGTTAGTTGATGTAATTTCTTCATTGTGTTGATGCTCTTTACCATTTGGTATGTTTTTGGAGTGGCTGGTACTGGTTGTTCCTTTCTATGTTTAGTGCTTCTTTCAGGACCTCTTGTAGGGCAGCCATGGTAGTGATGAAATCTCTGAGCAATTGCTTGTTTGCAAAGAATTTTGTTTCTCTTTTGCTTATGAAGCTTAGTTTGTCTTGATATGAAATTCTAGGTTGAAAGTTCTTTGCTTTAAGGATGTTGAATATTGACCCCAACTCTCTTCTGGCTTGTAGGGTTTCTGTGGAGAGATCCTCTGTGAGTCTGATGGTCTTCCCTTGTGGGTAAGCCCACCTTTCTCTCTGGCTGCCCTTAGCATTTTTTCCTTCATTTCAACCCTGGTGAATCTGATGATTATGTGCCTTGGGGTGGCTCTTCTTGAGAAATATATTTGTGGTGTTCTCTGTATTTCCTGGACTTGAAAATTGGCCTGGCTTGCTAGGTTGGGAAAGTTCTCCTGGATAATATCCTGAGAGTGTTTTCCAGATTCATTCTCTCCGTCACATTCAGGTACACTTATCAAATGTAGGTTAGGTATTTTCACATAATCCCATATTTCTTGGAGCCTTTGTTCATTTCTTTTTACTTTTTTTTCTCTAATCTGGCCTTATTGTTTTATTTCATTGAGTTGATCTTCAGTCTCTGACACCCTTTCTTCTGCTTGGTTGATTCGGCTATTGAAACTTGTGTATGCTTCACGAAGTTTTCATACTGTGTTTTTCAGCTCCATTAGGTCATTTATATTCTTCTCTAAGCTGTTTATTCTCATTAGCATTTCATCAAACCTTTTTTCAAGGTTCTTAGTTTCTTTGCATTGGGTTAGTATCTGTTCTTTTAGCTCAGAGAATTTTGTTATTACCCACTTTCTGAATTTTTTTATTACCCACTTTGATCAGACTCATTCTCCATCCAGCCTTTTTCCCATGCTGGTGAGGAGTTGTGATCATTTGGAGGAGCAGAGGCTTTCTGGTTTTGGGTGTTTTCATCCTTTTTGCACTGTTTTTTTCCAATCTTTGTGGATTTATCTACCTGTGGTCTTTGTAGTTGATGACTTTTGGATGGGGTCTCTGAGTGGATGTCCTTTTTGTTAATGATGAAGTTATTTCTTTCTGTTTTTTTAGTTTTCCTTCTAACAGTCAGGCCTCCCTGCTGTATGACTGCTGGAGGTCCACTCCAGACCCTGCTTGCCTGGGGATCACCTGCAGCAGCTGCAGAACCTTAAAGGTTGCTGCCAGTTTCTTCTTCTGTTATCTTTGTCCCAGAGGGATACCCGCCAGATCTCAGCCTGAGCTCTCCTTTATGAGGTGTCTCTTTGGATATTTAGGGGTCAGGGAACTGCTTGAGGAGACAGACTGTCCCTTATAGGAGCTCAAGTGCTGAGCTGTGAGCTCCATTGTTCCATTCAGAGCTGCTGGGCAGGTACATTTAAGTCTGCTACAGCAGAACTCATAACCGCCTTTTTTCCCCAGGTGCTCCATCCTGGGAAGGTGGGGCTTTATTTATAAGTTCCTGACATGCTGCTTTCTTTTTTTTCAGAGATGCCCTACCCAATGAGGAGGTAGCCTAGTCACAGTCTGCCAGCAGAGGCATTGCTGAGCTGCTGTGGGCTCTACCCAGCTGCTGTGTGAGCTTCCTTGTGATTTTGTTTATAGAGGTATAGTTAGAACTGCCTCCATAATGAAGGCCTGCCTCAGTAATGGCAGACTCTCTGTGTAATGGTGGACTGCCTCGGTAATCATGTACTGCCTCAGTAGTGGTGGACTGCCTTGGTAATGGTGGATGCCCTTTCCCCCACAGAGCTGCACTGTCCTGGGTCCAACTGTATTTGCTGTGAAACTCTCTATCCAGAGCATTTCAGATTGCTGGTCTTTGTTGGTGGGGGGACCTGCCAAGCCAGATCACCTGGCTCCCTCTTTCAGCCCCCTTTTTTTTCAGTTGAATGGATGACTCTGTATCCCAGGCATTCCAGGTGCCAGTTGAAATGGCTGCCCAGATTTGTGTGAGTTTTTGTGCAGAGACCTGCTGCGCCAGCTGAAACAGCTATGCTGGAGATTCGTGGTGCTTTTCCACCTGTGAATCTCCTGGTCTGTGGGCAGTAAAAACTCGTTTGGAAATGTGGTAATTACTCACCCTCTGCGTTTTTGCTGGAAACTGCACTTCAGAGCTGTTCCTATTTGGCCATCTTGGATGATCTCCCCCATTCTATCTCAAAAAAGAATTCCAGCTGTTCTAGAAAAAATAGTGAAGTAGCACTAGAGCACTAATATGAGAGTTAAAGATGAAAGAAATATGAAATGCAGCTCAACAGTCAGACACATTTATTTTGGAGAATAAACCTGAGAGGGACTTCTGACCAATTTCAATTTGAGCTTTCTCTCTTACAGACTAAGAGTATTTAAGGGTTCAGGGTGAGAAAACTTATCACTGGCTTAAAATTTTTCTGTGTGGGAGAGTTCATTGTGGAGTTGGAATGTCTCTGGCCAGAGGGCAGGTTATCTCTGGGCTAGCATGTTTCTGGCTGGGGAGGGGTTTATCTTATAGTTGGAATGTTTCTGGTCAGAGATGTCATTTGTGGTTTATGGTCATGCTGACCTTAGCCATTAGGCTGATGCCCATTGGATTTAGGTGGTTTTTGATCAAGGTGAATTTTTAAATGGCAGTGCTTGTCCAAGATGGCAGTGCTCCTGCTCTGTCAATCAAGACCCTATATTTATAAAAAGGACAAGGGTTGGTGTGTTCTTTCTGGCTACTTTCTGTTGAGGAGGGATGGAGAGTTTTCTAGTCTCAGATTGACTGCAGAGTCAATCTGAGACTAGAAAACACCATCTGTAGATGTTTTTGGGTAGTTGTCTGTGAAATGGCCATGATCCTGTCAATTAAAAGTCTTTGACAAAGGTTAATTAGGCAGGGTATGAACATTAGTACTAAGAATATCATTAGCAGAGGGCCCAGAAATGGGATGACCATGCTATGACTTTGTTCTCAGACCAATAATCTGGTTTTGTTGTTGTTGTTGTTTGTTTGTTTTTAGCCCTTTCTTTAAGCTTATTAGCAGCATCTTTTACTAGGCCTAATTGATACAGAAACAGCGCTCGTCACCCAATAAGAGGCAGAGGCCCCTTTTTCTGCCATTATAAGATCTAGTGCCTGTCTGTTTTGGAGGGCTACACCAGTTAAGGAGTCTAGTTGGTTTTGGACTCTTAGAAGGCTTCAGGCTATATCTTCTAAAGAGCCCTGTAGCTCTGTTGAAAGAGCCTTGAAGTATGTTAAGGAGATGGCTAATCTGCCTGCTCCCAATCCAAGTCCAGAGGTTATGCTCAAGGCAGCCATTAAGGAAATGACGTGGATGGCCCTTCTTTTCCTAACATATTGGATGGCTGGGGTGGGCTAAAGTTGATTGGGGGAAGTAGTCCCATAGAGGGAGATAGATAAACAGGTTCCAGCTCAGTTGGTGGGGAGACAAAAATATGTTTGCTGCCACACAAAAAGAACAGCCTTTGTCTTAAATGTAGGCAGAGATATGGAAAGAGAACAAGTGATTTAAAGATGGAGTTTTTTTTTTTTTTTTTTTTCTTTCCTGTGGTTCATTACTCCTGTTGGACAAGGAGGTGGTAAGGGAGACAACTACTATAGTAGAAATATAGGAAGAGTAATTTTTTACACATTTAATGTGATTGATGTTGCACCATTGATATTGAACCATGGAAAAAGGTGGGCACCAGGAATAGCACAAATTAGGCCCTAGGCCTTGGTTAAGGGAGAGACTGTAAAACAAACCAGATGTGGAAATGCTCCATTTGCTTCAGGTGATACTTGGTAGTCAACTCAGTTAGATGGTCAGAGGGGTGTTTAATAATGATAATGGGTATATATCCAAAGGATTATAAATCGTTCTACTATAAGGACACATGCACACAAATGTTCATTGCAGCACTGTTTACAATAGCAAAGACCTGGAACCAATCCAAATGCCCATTGATGATAGACTGGACAGGGAAAATGTGGCACATATACACCATGGAATATTATGCAGCCATCAAAAACAATAAGTTCGTGTCCTTTGTAGGGACATGAATGAACCTGGAAACCATCATTCTCAGCAAACTGACACAAGAACAGAAAATCAAACACCACATGTTCTCACTCATAGGCAGGTGATGAACAATGAGAACACATGGATACAGGGAGGGTAGCATCACACACTGGGGTCTGTCGGGGGGAAATAGGGGAGGGACAGTGGGGGGTGGGGAGTTGGGGAGGGATAGCCTGGGGAGAAATGCCAGATATAGGTGATGGGGAGGTAGGCAGCAAATCACACTGCCATGTGTGTATCTATGCAACAATCTTGCATGTTCTTCACATGTACCCCAAAACCTAAAATGCAATAAAAAAAAAGATAGTGCTTTTGCATTGGTTAGATGCTAAGGATTCAACAGGAAGATTTCCCTCTGATACTGAAAAGCAAAGTGAGGCTTGTTGTAAAAGTGGGGTGTGTTTGGTTATAGGCCCTTCAATGGGAGGGCCTTGGGGCTTGAAGCATTGTAGGGAGTTGTACTAGTTTGAAATAATTTGTTAGGCTGATTGGCCCTAGAAGTAGGATAATTACTGACCAGGGTGTCAGCTCTTTCAAAAAAGGAATCTCCCTTTTGGAGTTTATAAATCAGGGTTATGCTCCCTGTTAATAAGTCAGAAAGGGGTGCAGGAAGGGCTGTGTAAGCTGAGGAAGACAGCGATAAGCACCTCCAGCATTCTAGAGCAAAGGAGGAGTTAGCTTGCAGCAAGAGGGATTATGTAAGGTTTATAGAGTGTTCTCACTTGAGAGCAGTGAGCATTGGTTGTATTGGTGAGGTTGGTGTACTTAGGGAACTTATATTGAAAAAAACAAGCAAAAAGAAAAGGGTTATTTGGATAGGAGTAAAGTCCTGGAAAGTTCCATGAAGCCACAGGTTCCATAGAACAGTGTGGAGCTGATCAGGATGTATAATGGAAGTTTCACAAGGGTACTACTGAAGGTCTGTAACTACTGAAGGTTGGTTAGGAAGTGATGAAAGTTTGGGAGAGAAAGAGACATAGGTGGCTTATGTAGATTTCTCTTCTTTTTCCTCTGGGATTCAGGTGAGGCAAGTGGAAGTGAGTCCTGTGAAGACACAAGAGAAGGCTGAAGGGGTTTTTGATTTGGTTGTTTGGATATGTGGTGAATGGAAGTCTTGAGAGAAGTATAATGAATCCAGTTGGGGAGTCCCTAGAGTTTTGCTGCCATGGGTGTCATAAGGATGATTTGGTAAGGTCCCTTCTGTTTAGGTGTGAGGAAGGAATTGAGAGTAGTACTGGGATCTTTTATCAGAACCCAATCTCCTGACTGTAGGAAGGGATTAGAGGAGTCTGTGATGGGTTGTGGCAGGTATTTGTCAGCATATTCCCAAATGAAATGGTTGATGGTATGTAGAAGAGGGGAAAGGAGAGGAGTTGGTAGAGGTGGCGCTTGACCCTGAGGTGGAAAAAGCGGGTGAATGGTCTTCCATACGTGAGTTTAAAGGGGCTGAGCATTAAGGGTTTACATGGGAGCACCCGAAGTTTTGGGAGGGGCAAAGAGATAAAAGTGTAACCCAGTCTTTATGTGTTTGGAGTGAGTACCTGGCGAGGGTGTTTTTTAGAATGCCATTCATTTTTTCAAACTTTCCTGAAGATTGAGGTCGATAGGGGATGTGTAGCTAAGCTTCAGGTGATTTGTAGAGTTTGTGCAAGTGTTTGAGTAATTTGAGAGATGAATTCAGGACCATTGTTGGATTGAAAACAAAGAGGCACCCTGAACCCTGAGTATGATTTCTGTTATTAATTTGGAGGTGACAGTAGAAGCCTGTTTTTGGCTGTGAGAAAAGCTTCGATCTATCCTGAAAAGTTATTGGCCAGAACTAGAAGAAATCAAACCTTTTTAACAGGGGGCATATGGGTAAAATCAATTTTCCAATCCTGTCCTGGAAGGTGTCCTCTAGCTTGATGGATTGGGAAAGAAGGGGGCCAGTGTTGAAGTGGGGTGAATCTTTTTGGCAAATAGAACATGGATAGAAAATGGCCTTTAGCTGTTCCTTTGCATCTGGGGTTATGTGTATATGGGAACTTAAGAACCGTTGTAGAGGGAATGGCTAGTGTGGAAGAGGTTGCAAAAGAGTTGTTTTTTCACGTAGGACTAATTTGTTTTGTATGAACCAGTATGGGCGTTTGAATTGTGCCCCCATTGTTACTAGTTGTTGTATTTGGTGTTCTGGATAAAAGAAGGTGATACATTGTGTGAAGGGGAATAGGTATTGGAGGATTGGATAATTGGCTGAGGCATGTTTTGCCCAATAGTCAGCCTCACGGTTTTCTATCAAAATGTGGCTTTTATCTGATTGATGTCCTTTGCAATGGATAACTGCGACCTTTTCTGGGAAGTAAAACTGCCGTTAGTAAATAATGGATTAGTTTTCCATTAATGACAGGAGTTCCCTTAGCTATGAAATAGCCCTGTTTTCTCCAAACTTGGGCACTGGAATGGATGATGTTACAGGCATATTTAGAATCAGCATATATATTTACTTGCGTGTTTTTTGCTAGGGTTAGTACTCTTATTTGGGCAACTAATTCTGCTTGTTGGGAGGATGTGCCCAAAGGCAAGGGGGTAGGCTCTATGACTTTTCTAGGTGGGAGACAGTGAGTATCATCATCATATCCCTCAGTTATGGCATATCCTGCTTTGGGGGAGGGTTTTTTGATGCACTGCCATCTATAAACCAATCTGGGGCTCCCTTTTCGTTGAGTGGAAGTAAGGTGGTAAAACATGGTGAGAGAACTTTCAATTAAATCAGAGCATGACTGTTGGTCGGGGGTCCAAAATTAGTGTTGAAGGGATAATCAGAGAGGGTGTGGCTAAAGTTTTTAAGCAAAGGGGTCAGGTTTTGTAAATGGGGTCTAGTTGTTTTGAAAAATATGCCACCAGTTGGAGGGAATCTCCCATGGGTTGGGCTAATAGTCCAAGGGCCTGATTATGAGAACTGTGTAAATATAGATGAAAGGGTCTCAGGGAGTTTGGAAGGCCTAAAGCAGGGACCTCTATAAGGCACATTTTAGGTGAGAGAAAGCATGATAAAGGTCTGGAGTGGGAATGAATGGGAGTGAGTGAGTCCTTCTCGAGATTTTGGGTCCAGATTGGTAAAATGCATAGCTTCAGATTTCCTTTTGTATGTTCATAATGAGGTGCAGTGATAATGGCAAAATTTGCTATCCACAGTTGGAAATATCTCACTGATCTGAAGAAAGAAAGTAAGTCCTTTTTGTTTTAGGAAAAGGGATTTGTTGAGTGCCTTGCTTTCATGCTGGCAGAATTTCTCAAGTGTTTGGAGTTATGATTAATCGTAGGTATGAGACTTTTGGAAAGGTTAATTGGACCTTTCTTTTGGACACCCACATTTAGCTAGAAAATTTAAAAGCCTGGTGGTATGTCAAATACAATGTGGTAGTGTTTTGTATAGGGGTTCTTGTATGCCCTTCATGCCAACAATGGAAACAGATGAACATTCTAATGGGCCTTGATATTTGGTTAATACTGATAGGCTCACTCCAATATTCAAAAGAAAGGAAATAATCTTATCAGATACCATCCCAATTACTCTGGGTTCCGTGGACTCACTGGACATGGGGGCAAAGATCCTGGGCACCCTCAGTCTTCCGTTGTTAGTGAACTGCTGTGAAGAGATTTCCTCCTGTGATGGTTGGGGGGCCTCATTATGGGCCACACCAAATGGGGAGGGTGTCCCCAAAGACCACAAGTTGCACATGGCTTGGTGAGGGGCCAGGGGCTAGGACAAGCCTTTGCCCAGTGTCCAGGGTTGCCACACTGGAAACAGACTTCTGCATAGGTGAGGAAGTTTCCCTTTGGGTTATTGAGAGGCTTTTGTATAACTGACTTTTGGATAGCAGAGGTGAGCATCTGGTATTTTAGACAGAGATGTTTGTCTTTTTGAATGTTTCTTTCCTTATCTCTGTTGTTAAAGTCATGGAAGGCTGCATTTAGGAGGTCCTGCTGAGATGTCTGGGGACCCCCCTCTAATTTTTGTAATTTTTTTGTGGATACCTGGGGGAAGATTGGGAAATAAATTGGAGGTGGACAAAAGTTTGCCCTTCTCAAGATTTTGTGTCCAGATTAGTAAAATGCATAGCCTCAGTGAAGCGTGATAAGAAAAGGGGAGGATTCTCCTGGGGCTCCTGTGTCATTTCTCTGTTTCTTATAATTAACTACATTTTTGTCCATGCCCATGAGGAGATAGGTGATCATGTGGTCTCTTCACCTGATGCCATTATTTCCCTGTTGGTAAGTCCAATCTGGGTCTTTATGGGAGACTGCATCATTGTCCATTGGATTTTGTGTGGGGGCTTGGTTATGGAGTTCATCTCTGTGGGCTTCAGCTGAATGCCTGATGTGCTCTTTTTCATCAGGAGTGAGAGTGAAGGTTAGAGTTAGAATTATATAAATGTCATGCCAAGCTAAATTAAAGGACTGGGTTCTGTGTAGAAATTCCCTGCAATAATGAGAGGGATTTTTAGAGAAAGATCCCAGACGCTGTTTGATCTGTGACAAATCAGACATGGAGAAAGGGACATGAATGTGAGCAATGCATTCAACCCCAGCCACTCCCTGGGGAGGGAGAATGGCAGAGGTGGTTTGACTGGTTGGAGTAGTATTTGAATGGGTAACAGGAGAAGGAGGGGAGGAGCAGGGTTTGGGGATGAAGGCTTGGGGGCAGGAGGGACCACTGGGGTGGAGGGTTCAGACAAGCCAGCAGTGGATGCAGGGGGCTGAGAATAGTGAGGGGGTTCATCTGCAGGGTCAAAAAATGTGTCGAAGAATGGAGTTTGGGAGGAAGAGGTTTCAGAGAAGGAGTTTTGGAGGAAGGAGAGACCCGGGGAGGGTTTTCATTAAGAAGAAGGATTTCATGAGGGGTGCAAGCTTGACATAGGGAGGGTTGGGATCTAAGGTAGAAGAAAGTCTGCATATAGAGAACCTCTTGCCATTAACATTCCTGGTCATAAAGTTGTCAAGGTCCCTGAGAATTTGAAAGGCAAAGGTTCCATTTTTGGACTGTTGGCTGATGTTATCTAATTTGTACTGAGGCCAGGCAGTGTTGTAATAAAAGACTAAATGCTTTGGCTTTATGTTTCCCTATAAGCCAACTTTGGCGAGGTTGTGAAGACAGCCCAGTGGAGAGGACGTAGGAATGTGGGATTGTTTGGCATCCATGTGGACTGGTGAAAAGAGGCCAAGGGTGCCTGTTTTGGTTCTAGGCGTCCCCAGACAAAAGACAGAAACCCGGGATCCTCTTTCTAAAGAGGACAGTCAAGCTGAGAAGAAACTGGGAGTCCCCAAAATTTCTTCTAGTTTAGTCCCATTGGTCCTCCCGGGACGAGGACAGCAGACCTGACTTCTCTCGGTATCACGAGAAAGCCAGGGGAGGGCCACTCTTACCAGTCAGTTGGATTAGTGTCCAGTGTTGGATGTTCCAGTTGTCAGCAAAGGGACCCTTGGACTGCAACTGTATGAGGGAGGGAGGGAAGGAGGAAGGGGGAGAGAGTGAAATACTTGTTGCGGGTGGTTCGAGGTGAATTCCTGAGACCTGAGGGTTTTGAGAGCTCACTGGAGAGTAGTCCCAGCTGAGCCTTGAAGTCCCCTTCAAGTTAGTTGTCCTCCTCAATGCAAATGGTTCAAAAAATGAAGTAAGAGACAAGACGGAGTGGGTGGCCAGAGGCTCTCAGGATCTAACAGGATGAGCTGCTGCTGTCCATTGTGTCCTGGTTGGCAAGAGAGCCTCTACCCCAGCACCCATCCCAGGTTTTGGCACGAAATGTAAGAGTTAAAGAAAGAGGAAAGAAATACAGCCTAAGAGTATTTAAGGGTTCCGGGCAAGAAAACTTACCACAGGCTTGGAATGTTTCTGATTTGGGGAGAAGTTTATTGCAGGGTTGGAATGTCTCTGGTTGGAGGGGAGATTATCTTGGGGCTGGCATGTCTCTGGTCGGGGAGGGGTTTATCTTATGGTTGGAATGTTTCTGGTCAGAGATGTCATTTGTTACTTATGATCATGCAAAAAGCACCAATCTGCCTGACATGTAGGCATCCCAGAGATGAGGGTGACCTAAGTTCCTTCCCCAAAGAATATGACAAATTACCTTATACCAAAGAATCATTTACTAATAGTCTCTAAATTATTACTTTTCATATGTATTTGCACTGTATTTATTTTGACAACAGAAATGTGGATCTCTGACCTACCCTAAGTCACATCCTTTAAACTCTCCTATTGTATTGCAGGAGAGAACAAAATTTCTTTTACCCTTCTAGGTTCTGTAGCTAGGGCCCTGTAAATTAAACTGACAAACGATCATGCCTCAGCCTCCTGAATACCTGGAATTACAGGCATGTGCCACCGTACCTGGCTAATTTTTGTATTTTTAGTAGAGACAAGGTTTTACCATGTTGCTGAGGCTGGCCTTGAACTCCTGGACTCAAGTGTTCTGCCCCACTTGGCCTCCCAAAGTGCTGGGAGTACAGGTGTGAGCCACTGTGCCTTTCCAAATTTGCTTTTCTTATAGTTCTTATCAAGCCTGCATGATATTCCTAAGGGCAAAAGTATGCATACCAAGGGTTAAAACATGGAAGAATTTTATAAAGTCAAGGTATTACTATTGCAATAAAGATCATCATAAAATAAAGAACTATAATAAAATACCAGGAATTTTTTTTAGCTCATTTTCCTTTTTGCACTAAGCATATTTTTAACCTTTTTCAAACCTATCAGTCATGTTCCTATTTTTGAAGAACTCAGAGGGGCAGATGTGTAATTACAGTGATATTCTGAGTAGTCCTTCATGCATAAACAACAGCTTCAACAACCAGAATCTTATAATTAAGGACAAGTCCTTAGCCACAACTCATGGAAAAGTGGGATTGGGACAAAGTAAAGTACCAAAGGATCAGATCTTCATTGAAAAAGTGAAAAAGCAACACCCGCATGTATCTTTATTTCTATTTGTACATTCATTTCTGAATTTTCCATTTACATATTGTACTGAACACTACCAATACAAAGTTGACATAGATAGAGGAGAGAAAGTCACATGGGAGAGAGCCCTCTTACAAAGTGAGACATATCTAGTCATTGGGAAGGGACTCCCTCCTCCACTCCATTCCTACCACCATCCCAAGCCTCACCATGGGGTAACCTATTATCTGTATTTTCTCTTTAAAGAAAAGGAAAAAAAAAAAAAAAAAGGTCTCACTATGTTGCCCAGGCTAGTCTTGAACTCCTGGCCTCAAACAATTCTGCTTCAGCCTCCCAAAGTGCTGGGATTACAGGCATGTGCTACCACGCCTGGCGTCTGCCACTTTCTCTACTGTTTTTGTTAATAGGACCCATGAATGCTATAGTGAAAAGCACAAGAAAGACACCAAACTGGTTAAATATAAGAGACACAAAGTCACCTAACTGAATAAAATTCAATGCTTGATCACAATAGACTCTATATGTCTTAAAAACGAAATCATAGATTTCCAAATATTCAAAAGAACTTACAAATTCTATCAAACTTACAGATATGTTTATTGGACTATTTCCCCTTGTTAGACTGAGAGAAATAGGAATCATTTATCCAAATTCTTCATGTCATATTGATTAAAAAATGCTTTCATTTATCTAACCACTATCTATCCAGTGAGGCTGCAAGCAGGTCACCATGTTAGGTTCAGGATGGGGCTTGGGTCTTATGGGTCGGGGAGAGAATTGCTCAGAAAGTTCACAATCTGATGGATGCAGTGATTTATTAGGATCTTGATTATGATGTTATCAAAATCTATCTACATTTTTAGAGAATTCCGTATCACGTAAGGGACCTCAGGAAACCAAAGGCAGGCATACTATGAATCCTCCATATTTCCTAATTCTTTTTTTCCTTTGGGTATAAAGCTGTCTATAGAGAGAGATCTTATTTATCACTGCTTAATTTCAAAAAGGTTTTAGGGTAGCAGCAAAGGGTCTCCAGCTATGAGTTGAAAAAAAAAAAAAGGGGGTTTAAAAAAAAAAAAAAGAAAAAAAAAAAAAAAAAAAAAAAAGAAAAAAAGAAAAGAAAAGAAAAGAAAATATCCTACATAACCAGACAATATACCAAGGCTACATCTGTCCCTGCAAAAAACTGAATATTCCTGTAGGGAAATCACTCTGCCATTCCAAAGTTTTGCTTTGCTGAATATAGTCAGGCAGCAAAGCTTAGGCATTAAATCAGTAGGGCTGGTTTGTTGATTATTAACAGATGAAATTCAGGAAGACATAGTGTCCTCTAGGAAGGCCCCATCTACCCCATGCCTAGGTATCACCCTACTTGTCATCCAGGCTCTATCTGTATTGGGAAAAATTGTTCCCTGTTACCACTTCCCTGGTACCTTAGTGGTGCTGAGAAAATCTCCCTGCATGGAGGAGCAAGGCAACACCCTACCATGTAATGCAGCAGCGGTGGGGTGGGGTCGGTGGGGAGAATCACTTTGAGGGCCGTTTTTGGGACTCATCATGGACAAAAAAGATCCTCTGAATGTCAAGGAAAATAAATAAATGGTGTTGGGGATGGGAAAAGAGAGACACATGAAGAAACATTAGAAGGATTCTCTGCTTTTATTTGAATGCATAATTTCTTATTGCTTCTAAATCCAGAATTAGTTTTTGTAGGCTAGCTGGCTTTTCAGCTCTCCAATAATGAAAGTGAGATGGAATACCAGCCAGTTTAATGAATCATTGATTTTAATGAATATTCATTGTGCACCTGCTATGTGCCAGGCTCTTCCAGGAGATGGGAAACAGTGGTGAACAAGACAAGAAGCTCCTCTTCTGGGGTGGGGTGGGAGGATAAACATTCCAAAGCCCAGCATCCTGGCCATCTCAATATGCCCTTGACTGATGTATTTAACATTTTATTTGTTGGTGTGTTCTTGGCCTCCCATCTATATAGTCTCCTTATATAGGATATGACAATAGACCACTTATTCTCAACTCTCTGGACACTTAGTCTCAGCCATGCTGTACTTTCTCTTCTTCATCATCCTCATGTTTTCATTTTCTGTCTCATTTACTCCCATGCATTGTCTGCAACAGAAGCACAACAATGAACAGTTTTGAGGATTTAACCAAGATCTGAGGCCTGAGGTTCTACCCCCTGCCTTTTCATTTTCATAGACTTCCTGGCTCAACCATACCCCTTGCTTTGCCCAAGTTTGCTATAAGCCCTCAGCTCTTGTATATACAAGCTCAGTGTTGACTTGTATATACACTGTTCCTCACTTGCTCTCACAACTGACCAATAGGTGCAGCACACATACCCGTGCTGAGAAATGTCAATATATGTCTCCCTCTGCCTGCAAGCTTCAGTAGTAGTGATGCCCATCTATCATGCCCCAAAACATCTCAGCCCTATTGAAATTATTCTCATGTGAACAACTACCCTCTTTAATAATAATAAATTATTAGAGACTTGGATTTAGGAATGGTGAAGAAGTAAAAGACAAAGCCCCAAACCCCTGTACTTGGGCACGGACTAGATGGAACAAACAAGATTGTACCTTGAGCTGGAACATTTGTGACACACTGCCCCGTCACACCTCTAATGTGTTATTGCCATCTGCAGATATCTTTAGACATCATATATTATTGTAAGAATTATTGCTACTTGCATATATATAAGGTGATTTTACTGTAAGGTAAAAGTAAATAGTTGATAATGGTTGATAAGCAGTCTTAGGTAGTGTTCTCTAAGAGATAAGATCAGAGAGGCAAAGATTTCCTGCCTAGCAACCTCACCCTTTTATGGACAGGTATTGTGATTTGTCTTGGATTTCACTTCCTACTCCCTTCCTTTTCTTTCCTACTCAATAATTTAGGACATTTAATAGTCTGCAATAGAGTTCGAGCGGGAAACACTGTCTTAAAGGGCTATAAATGAAATCAAAGGCATGGTCTCTGGGGAGCTTCCTATGTCAAAGAGAATCAGATTCTCTAGGTACTTTGATCTACTGGGAAAATCAGACAGATTCATGAAGTAGACAAAAAGTCATGTAAGGCCTCATAACAAACAAATGCAAATTGAAACTAAACCCCCTCTAGATTATAAATTCTAGAGAGACTTGGAGTAGAGATGTAATACATAGATGACAGTAAAAGAAGGCTTGCTGGAAACAGAATCCTCTCAAGATTGTGGGTATGGTGCCTTTTGGCAGTCTGCACCAGCACAGCTGCCAGAAAAGAGGAAAACTGGCCAGGGACTCTAGGAAAAAAATCCAATGTCTGTGACAAGCTGTCAGACAGTCATTAGCATTCCCCTGACCACAGAGGAGCTCAAATTTGAAGGTCTCGCCTGATCAAACATACTTTCTGAGTAATGAAGTATTGAGCCAGTCCTTGGAATAAAAAGCCTGTAAGTCTCCTTGGAAATATACTGCCATTTGGAACATGTTCATCTCCTGCTTGTGGGCATATCCCCCCAGGTCTATTTTCTTTCTAAATTTCAATTATTATTAAAATGGAAAGAAATGATGTGCTATATCTTAAGTGGAACTAACATCTGATCCATATTCTGTCTTCCAAACTTGGTAGTAAAGGTGTTGGTAGTTCTGATGTAATAAATAGTACTTAAGTTGACCTAATACATTTCTGAATAGGAAACTACTGTCATTCTAAAACAGGTAGTTTAAATAGGATTGATCATTTTTTCCTTTTGATAAATTTACCTGCTTGTGTATTATGCATATGTTTTAAATGCATTTGCTTTTTATTCAAAGAACAGGGATATCACTTTTTTCTACTTGTCCAAATTTTAGAAAGCTTATTCTTGTTGCATATTAATGTTAACAAATGTGTACTCAGATTTCCTAAAGGAGGTCACTGGAAACATGTCTGACGTCTGTACTTGTTGTACTATAAAAAATAAACACTAAGTTTACCTAAGGTAAGTTGCATCTGTGAAACAGCATGATTCAAGGATCAGAACACCTGGGCTGCTGCCCCATTCTTAGATTCTCAGGAGTCGGTAATTAATTCTCCATAACTCATCTTGAATGTATATTTTTAGGATTTGCTCAGATAACAAAGGATTTGTGAAGAAACCTGCTGAGTGAACAGCATTGTTGGAGATGTTAGTTCCTTATTCAACTAATAACTTGGTTTCTAAGGGGTTACACCCAAACCCCAAAGGCTGTGAGAAGAGTTGAATTAGTGGCTGTAAGACTATTGCTGGGGTGTGTATATCCTTGGGCTCAAAGTCCTAGAGGATTCTAACATAGCTCTTCTTCCCCAAACAGATGTAGGTTCCTGAAAACAGCCAGTGAAGTACTATTTGAGGCTGAAGAACTTAAAACCATATACAAAGAAATAGAAAACACTTGGCAGACTCAGGTTATAAGTAAAATTTAAATCTTATATTTTAAGCTTTACTAAAATACAACAAGGAAGACAGTACCCCAAATAGAAATTATGTTCATATTATCTTACTCATTTTACATAAATAATGAGTGATTTATAGTTAATTTCCATTTTTCATTCTTCATTTGCTAGAAATTTAACTGGAAATCCCTGCATAATTTCAGTAAGAGGTATCTAATTTAGCTTAATTTTAAAAATGTCATGGCTGAAGGCTTTCATCAGATATCATGTGTCATCCCCCTTCCAGCTCCTTCTGTCCTTAATCACGCCGTTTTCTTCCTCGTGGCTGCAAGATCACTACTGCATCTGTCAGCATCAGGACCACTCAGAAGGCAGGAATTAGGAGAAAGAGCAGAGAGGAATAGCAACATTCTTTTCTTTCTGAGGCTTTGTCCCCTATTGTGGAAGAAAGGCCTCTAGATCCCTATTCACCTGCATCTCATTGGTGTCATATCTGCCCCTTAGCTGAAGAGGGGTCTAGAAAGTTAAGTATTTTGAACTGATGAAATTTCTGCCCTAAAAAAGTAAGTATTCTGTTATTTCAGAAGAAGAGAAAATGGAATCCCGTAGCTAACTAGCCATATCTGCTGCAAATATTTTTCTGAATTTGAAACTCTAAGGTTCTTGACAACTGTCATCTACTTCCCAGCATCCCAGCTCTTTAGTACTTCTCTTTGCTCATATATCTGCACATGCTTTGGTTCTCAGGCCTTAGGTTTCTTTCCATTATCTTCTTTTGTCTTTCCAGTATTCTGTTGCACATATCTTTATTCCTTTCCTGTCAATTTTCTCTTCCTCCTTTTGTCTATGCCTAATTTGTTGTTTTTTTCTTTTTTTCTAAGTACCCCTGATAGTTGCTGTTAAGCCAAAATTCTTTTGTTAACCAAAAACATATTCAGAAATAAATTCATGTATATCCTCTAAGTCTCATTAGATATCAGACATTAGTCAGATATTTTTATATCTATTAAGTTTTATATCCATACAATTTGTGCGAGTTTGCTAGGAGTTCCTCCCAAGGGGGGTGGCACTCAGATAGGTCTTTGGTTATGGATGGAGGGACATGAGCTCAGGTGACTCAGGCAGCTGGGCCAAAGAGGCAGAGTCTTTGTGGAAAACAGGAAGGTCTAAGTGTAGGGTCTCTGAGACTGGAAGGAACCAAGGCAGTGTGGAGATTGGAAAAGCACTGTATGAGGGACTTGTCTTTTCAGCATTGGTAAACATGCTGCAGTACTTTGTTGATTTCTTGATAAAATTATGATAAAAAGAGTATATGCATCCAACGCTGAATCTACTGTAAGCACTTGCTGGAATTAAGAAGGGGTGGGTGGCTGAGGTACTGAAGTGAACAGCCAGGCTGACCTAGACACAGTGAGAAATGGAAGCATCAAGTCAGCAGAGGAGAGTTTCCCAGACATCCCACACAGCAGGGGCAGGGTGGGAGAACTCCAGATATCTTTGTTTTCAAGAAGCAAGCTCATACACCCCAGTGGACCCCTTGGGAACTAGGGATGAAACTATGTGAGACAGATTTTCTTCTTCGGAGAAGCAGATACCTGGTAGTAAAAACTACCTTTGAATCTGGACAATCTTTCTAATTGCCCAACTCTAATTTATGCACACTTTAATAAAATGCTATACATGTAAGGATTTTCCTCACTACCTACTTCCTTTCATAAAAATGAATCTGGTGCCCATTGGAATGTGAGAAGACATAATAACTGGACAACAAGAAGGACAGTAAGGAAGGAGGAAGGCTGAGATGTTGAGTGCAGGCCCCAGCATTTTTGAGCAAGACTAATTGCCAACAAGGAAGGAAAAGGAGCTGCCACTGGCAAATGGATGTAAAGGGACTGCCAGCTGGAAGAACACTGGAGGGAAGGGATGACACTAAGCTAATGTATTAGACGTTGACACACTGAGCCTTCAGATCCAATAGCTCATGAGAAAATGCCTACTTGAAATGAATTTATGTTACACATGTACTCTTACAATTTAGACATAGTTACAACATTTGTTTTATATCAACAGTAGTGATTATACAGTGCCCTAGCTTTTCCAGTTGCTTCTTAATACAAATAGTCTATCAAAACCTACAAGACAGGGTTTACAATGAGAGGTAAATGAATGCTTGCATTAGGTTTTGGTTACATTTAGATCAGGGCAGTAGCGCTTGTGTTGAGTTGCTCCTACAGGAATGGAACTTAAGCACCAGATCTTTGGAAAGCTGTGCTGAGTTTGAATTTTGAACTCTGGTCCTTAACCATATGGTAACTTGCATCATATTTTTCTCAAATTATGTGCATGTAAGCATCACGAACATAATGATGAGAGAAGATATCTTTTAGTTAATTACAACAATAGAGTGAAAACACAACTAGAGTTTATTACAACCCTGAATTAATAACAACACATTAAAGTTACTGCCATACAAAAATATATATACTTCTTTAGCTTTTGTTCAAAGATACTCAAGAAATAAGGACATTTCCCTTGGAAATAACTATATTCATGTCAACATCAATTTCTAGTCATTATTTTGATGTATAAAAGTGAGACAAATCTAAAATCACATAATCTTCACTGTTCTCTTTGCCATATGTAGAAAATGCTAGTCAATTTCTGCAGAATTTCCCAAGCTTCCCTTGCTAAAACATATTCATTGAGTTGTAATTAAATAAAAATAATAATTTATATAGACAGAATTGAAAAGTTTTAAAAGCTTCAGTATCGTTGGTTCTTGTTTTTGTTTTTTCTACATGAAATGTCTACTGGAAAAAAATCCATAAAAATGAGTCACTCGATTGTTGCAAAATGGTCATTTCCTCATTTTGTTAAAACAGCTTTTCTAAGAAAAGTTATTTCAATTTGCTTTATTTCCACAAAAATTTTCTAATAAAAGCAAATAATTTCTCTCTGGTCACACCATGTTCTTATTAGAGCAATATTTAGATGAATTGATTGTGTTCATTTTCATGTTTGAATATAGCTACTGCATATGCTAGGTGAAAGATAAACTTTATTTTTAAAAATTATCAGCTATGGTGTTATTTGGTTGTAACTATGTAGGCTTTTATGGCTTTAAAAAACAAATATAACAGTTGCAAATTTAACTTATATTACAATTGAGATATTCTCCTTTATTTTTAATCTGTAAATGTTGTGAACTTCTTTGACCTCTAGTAGTGGGGGGGAAAGTCCCTAACTTTTAGGCCTATCTGGGTGAAATCTTAGTTCCAATTAGTAAGCAATCCCTTCAGATAATATTCAGCTCTCGGGAAAAAGAAAAATAGCCTTACACATTTTTGATCTTGAGTATCCCCACTGATTCTTCCCTAAGACGGCTTCTGTGGCTCTCGGGGGACAAGTGTGGTTTTTTTATGTGTCTCCTGGGTGGTGGACCTAATCCACCTGGTTGGTGCTTGCACAGCTGGCACCTGTGGCTGAATTCTGTGGCTGCTGCAGCATGTAGAATGTCCATAAAGTACCTGCCTGCAGGTGGTGCATTGTCTGCATGCTCTCTTCCGTTCTCTACACAAGCCTTAGCATTCATCACATTCTTCCGGACCTCTTCGTCAACGCTGCTGGTTGGGAATCATTAACGCAGTCCCTGAGATCTGTTCTTTGATCTTCATGTGGTTACAGCGTGAGCTCATCTGGGGTAGGGTGGGGGTGGGAGGACTTTGTGGCCACTCTGTCATCTCATCTCTCCTTGACTGATTCAGCCCTGTCCTGATTCCTCAGTGGCTAAAGACACTTCTCAGTAATACTCTCCACCAGGCACCCCACTGCCACTATAACAACTCCCACTTGGCTGCTCCCCACCAGATACTCAGCAGCTGCAGGATCCTATATAAATACCACAGAGCCACATGGGGCAACCACAATCTTCTCCTGACCTACTGTACTGCCAAGTGACATGGCTTCTCTCTGGGTGGTGCAGAACAGCCTGTGAGGCTGTCTCCCCAAGTCCCAAGGGGAGAACTAGGACAAGAGCAGCCCTACTCATCCCTGATTCTGCATTTTCCTCAATCTAAGCTGGGCGGGGTGGGGATGAGGTAAGGTGGGTGGTGCTTGTAACATACATCATCTCTGTACTTGGCTTTCCTAGTTCTCCTATTCCATTCTGCTTCCTTCTTCCCACCATCCTGGGTGAAAAAAGAATGGGTGGGTTGTCTATTTTCTGATGTCAGCATCTTCTGCCATGTAGCAGCAGATCTTGAAGCTTTGCTGTCATAGGGAGCAAAGGTTTCCCCTCTAGTCCATGGGAGAATTCTGTAAGCTGGATCTTCCAGGCTGGGACTGTGGTATGTTAAAGCGGAGACTGAGTATTTGGGAAATCTTCTCTCAACGAAATAACCTGACTTGAAGGCCTTTTTTTTCCCCTACATACTCTTATTTTTTTTAATGCCAGAATCAAAAAAGTATATTTTTGCATTCTTTCTTACTTCAATTAGTTGGACACCCAAGACAACTAACGGAAGGCTACCTTCTCTGAAGGGTGAAAGAGGGAAGTGCTTTAGTAATTTTCATAACTTTATCTAGTTGCAAAATAAACATGTTTCTGTGAGAAGCCACCTCATTTCTATATGGAAATTGATGTGCCAACTTACCAATTGCTTTTAAAAAAATCATGGGAGAGGCAAAGTTTTGAATCTTTTTCTTGGTGGGGTTTTTGTTACCATACCAAGAAGACAGAACATTTTTTGTTTTTGCAAACAAATTTCTTGCAGCAAGTGCACGATAGTGCATGATACAAATAGCTACTCATTTTTATTTATTTTCATTTTATTTCGTATGCTAGGCAGCAAAGCTTGACATTTTACCAAGCATAGCAGGGGGTACCATCAGTAAGAATTGATCCATACACATGAAGTGTTAGCTAATGGTTCAAAAAGAAATCTTGGATGAGATTGAACACATTGATTTCTTTCACAGTTAACTGAAGCAGTTCACAAAAGAAGAATTCATCTACACTCTCCCCCTTAGATACTGCAAAAATAACAACAGCTGACTACAGCCATTAATATCACTTGGCTCATCAAGCTGAATACCTCAAGAGGAATAGGTTTTGCATTCTCTCTAACTTGCCTCTAGATATCTTGGTTTTTCACTTAAAATTTAAAACAGATCTCATAAATAACATGCTGAAGCTTGTTTGATACATCTCTTTTCAATGCAATTCCATTGCCACCAAATTCACCCATCACAGGGGCTGCTTGTTCTAGGCCTACGAATTTTCCACTTGATCAGATGTTGGTATCCAGAGTTTTTCAAGTCATACGAACTCACATGTCCTCAAGGTTTTACTATGATCAAATCCCTCCCTGGCATGTTCATGATAACAAGTATGTCTTCTCACATTAAAACATATTTAATATCAGAGTTTCAATGTTTCAAGTAACCAGGTGCACAGTTTATTCACATTGCAGTTGCCAAGTTCCGTCCTTACCTGATCTAAGAGTGAAGCTGGAAACACCATAGGAGTTATTGAGGAATAAGAGGCTGTCAGTCCCCCAAAGCATAAGGAGCCTTCTGGGATCTTGCAGTTGACATTGATTGAACACCCCCTCGTATGTTCAAAGCCATGTGCTGCAGGCTATGAACAGCCCTGCATGAAGCACATAGCTGGGTTTCCTCATCAAGAAGCAAAGACGTCCCCAGTTCTCTGAGGGTCATCGTCTATATAGTGTGAAGAATAAACAAAACTTGTGGTTGGGAAATAGAATAATGTTATATTTTCCCATAAATTCCTTCAAAATTGAATTGTCAATTGCAACTTAGCAGGAAAAATATGTTAGCATTAGTGTTTAGCAAGGGACTCATCCAGATTCAAGAAAAAGTCTTCAATCTATTGTAAGACATTTCCTTTCAGGTGAATAACTAGTCCTTTTCATGTTGAAACAGTTACAGAAACTGAATTCTGTTTACTTTGTTTGTTTTGGTTTTTAGTTTTAAAATTTTGCCTTAAGGTAAGCAACACCTGTTTAGTGAATCTGGGAAAAACAGTCTTTTATTTCTTTATACATGTAATGAAATGCTGATTCTTTTTGCAAAATTTTAAACTGGGGTATGAAGATAAAAGGGTGAAAAAAAAACTTGTGATTTGATGCATTGTCATAGTGAATGCATATTAAATCTCTCTACATTAGTGATTATGCAGTATATAATATACAATACCGGAGTGACACATCTCCATTTGAAGGAAATTAAATCCTAATTATACAAGAGGAACCCACAAAGTTTACTTTTTCCTTTTAAATGGCAGAATGTTATTTGTTGAGGGTAAATAGTTACTTCTCTGTTCCATTTAATCTTCATAAAGCAGATGTGTCAGAGGTTGGTCTTAAAGAAGAGTGTATCAGGCATTCTCGGGAATAAACCTGGGGAAAAGTGCACAGGAATAAATTTGGAAAGAGCTGCTTAGCCCTGTGACCTTTACAAAAGTATGTCACTGTTCATGTTTTGGGTTTTGTCTGAGAAAATTAGCTAGTGATATATCCCAGCTGCCTCATAAGACACACATTCCTAAAGGGTAAGGGGCCTTCTGGGTCTTCTGGGATCTTGTAGTTGACATTGGTTGAGTATTCCCTATGTTCAAAGCATTGTGCTGCAGGCTATGGGTAGGTCAATGAACAAAAGGGACGCGGCTACTCTCTTTAGGGAGCCCACACACAACTTTCTACGCATGGAATCACTTCCAAAATGGGAACTATCAGAGATGACTCAGTGATATGATGAAGGTAAAAGACACACTAAATGGGAAATCTAGAAGCTTTTTAGACAGAGATTGTGTCTCTACATATATCTAGTTTATTAAAGTGTGTCCTGACACAGAGTTAACATATTTCTGAAAAGTTGTGTCAACTGATTGTGGTAAGCATTTTCAGAAACCCCAGAGCAGCCATCCTGTCCTTCAGCAAGTCCTTTGAAATTAAGGTGAAAAGTGAGCACTAACTCAACTCTCCTTTCTCTTCTCCCATTTCTCCCCATATACCTATTATTTCTGATTTATTAGTATAATAAATATGGGCTTTACAGACTGTTTTGTTTTTTTTTCCGTAACAAAAATGTGTAGACATACTTTCTTCAGGTTATTTTCTTAGTTACTATTTTCTGCTCTGTCTAATACCAAGATTGCCACAGGGAGTGTGTAGCAGTGGAGGAATGCAGATGTTTTTCTATTTGTTTTTATCACCATAGAGTGGAAAAAACATGGACCAGTTAACAGCAGCTTCATCACTATCTGTGTAGGTGACCTTAGAACATGGGTGACTTAGACTTCAGTGCACCAAGAATTGGATGGTTGTTAATGCAAATAACACAATCCTACACACCAGAAGTTCTTTCTTGAATTTAAAAGTAGTCCTGTGCACAGTTAGAAATGCTTTTAGCTGCAAGCAGTAAAACAGCAAAAAATAATATCTCACATAATCTCTTAATAATGGTTCTAGGGTTGGTATACCTCAACAATGTTGTCAGGGTCCCCAGCTTTTTCTGACTTTTTGTCCTACCTTCTCAACATTTTGGCATTTCATCCAGTCATCTCAGCTTATGGCCACAGATAACTGCTGCTCCCAGTGGCACAGTCTCTTACATGCTCAAGGAATGGCACCAGAGAGCTCTCCTATGCACTTTTATCTTTTTTCAGAAGCAAAAGCTTTCCCAAGAACTCCCCACTCCTAGTGGAGTCTCCTTATGTGTTTTTGGCTCATTCTAACTGCAAAGAGATGGAAAATGTATTAGGGTTCTCCAGAGAAAACAGTAGAATGGATATATTGAAAATAAAATTTAGTATGAGAAATTCGTCATACAGTTATGGAGGCTGAGAAGAAGTAAGTCCCACAATCTGCCATCTGCAAACTGGAGACCCAAGAAAGCTGATGGTGGTATTACCAGAAAAAGGGTCCTGATCCAGACCCCAAGAGAGGGTTCTTCGATTTCCCACAAGAAAGAATTTGGGGCAACTCCATAAAGTGAAAGCAAGTTTATTAAAAAAGTAAAGGAATAAAGAATGGCTACTCCACAGGCAGAGCAGCAGCATGGACTGCTCAGCTGCTTATACTTATTGTTACTTCTTGATTATATGCTAAATAAGGGGTGGATTATTCATGAGTTTTCTGGGAAAGGGGTGGGCAATTCCCAGAACTAAGGGTTCCTCCCCTTTTTAGACCATATAGGGTGAATTCCTGATATTGCCATGGCATCTGTAAACTGTCATATCGCTGGTAGGCATGTCTTTTAGCATGCTAATGTATTATAATTAGTGTATAATGAGCAGTGATGACAACCAGAGGTCACTTGTCGCCATCTTGGTTTTGGTGGGTTTTGGCCAGCTTCTTTACTGTGACTTGTTTAATTAGCAAGACCTTCATGACCTGTATCTTGTGCTGACCTCCTATCTTACCCTGTAACTTAGAATGCCTAGCCTCCTTGGAATGCAACGCAGCAGAGGTCTCAGCCTTATTTTACCTAGCCCCTATCCAAGATGGAGTCACTGTGGTTCAAATGCCTCTGACAGTGTAATTCAGTCCAAGTCTAAAGGCCTGAGAACCAGGGGAGTTGATGGTGTAAATCCCAGTCCAAGGGCTAGAGAAGATGAGATTAGATGACCCAGGTCAAGAGGCAAGGCAGGAAAAAGAAGGCAAATTTCTCCTTCCTCTACCTTTTGTTCTATTGAGACCTTCAATAGATTGGATGATGCCTACCCATGTCAGGGAGGACAATCTACTGAGTCTGTTGATTCAAATGCTAATGTTATTTGGGAACACTTGCACAGATACGCCTGGAAATAATGTTTAATCTGGGAAACTCATAGGCAGTCAAGTTGCTCCATGAAATAAACATTCACGGGAGGGTACTAGGAAAGAGAAATGTGATAACATGATTAGAGCTGAAAATCAAGACACCCATGGTTTATCCCCTCTGGCCAGGCATGAGGTCCTGTTGTAAGTGAAGTAATGGAGGATGGCTATTAGGGACACAACCATCGGTGGCTACCACCGCCCTGAGGGCATCTGCTGATGGTGTCCACGAACCACACTTTAAACCACTGGTTGCCAAACATCTGGCTTATATCAGAATCATCCAAGAGCTTTAATAAGTGCAAGAGGCCTAGGCGTCCCTGATTCAGTGGGTCAGTGTTGAGGCCTCAGCATCTTGACTTTCTAAAAGCTCATTAACTTAAAAACCAACAAACCAAAAAAAAAAAAAAAAACTTCATGTGGTGATTTGGTGATTCTGGTACACAGCTAGGATTGAGAACTTACTGGACCAATCATTTAATTTCTCTGAAGACCAGTTAGAAGCCCATGGAGATAACATTGGGATAACAATAGTGTTTGTTAGAGACGGTAGGTGTGAGGTATAAATGGGTTGGTATACATAAAGTTGAAGCTCAAACCAGCACATAATAGTTTTGGATCTCAGTCTGCCTTCCCCTTATGCCAGATGCCAGATGGTTTTCGAGGCAGATTCCAGTTTCTTCCAAAGAAAGTGTTTTTCACAAATGGTGACAAGTAGATTTGTTTGTCTTGGCTACTATACTAGTTCCCTATTACAAATTACCACAAACTTAGCAGCTTAAAACTATAGCAATTTGTCATCTCACACTTGTGTAGGTTACAACTCCAGGCAGGCTAGGTTGAGTTCTTTACTCAGAGTCTCACAGGTCAAAATCAGTGTTGTCTGAGCTTTTCCCTGGAGGCTTGGGTAAGAATCTACTTCCAAGCTCATTGAGAATATTGGCAGAATTCCATCATTGTGGTTGGAAGACTGAAGTCCCTATTTTCTTGCTGGATGTTAGCTGGGGTCCTCTCTCTGCTCCTAGAGGCCATCCACATTCCTTCTCATATGGTATCCTCAGTCTTCAAAGCAGCAACTCTCTTTAACTTCCTCTTCTGTCCCTCTTCGGAAAAGCTATTATTATAGGCTTATGTGATTACACTAGGCCCATGGAGGCAATCTCCTTATTTTAAGGTTAACTGTACCTTATGATATAATCGTGGAAGTGATATCTCAATTTTCACAGGTTCTGAGGATTAGGATGGGACATCCCTGAGGGCATTTTTAGAAATTCTGGCAGACACAGCTGTCTGTTCTCTTTCCTGTTCAGCACCCCTTTACCCCAGTGGCTCTCAACCAGCCTTCAATCTTATCAGCTGGTATTTAGCAATCTTCAGGTGAAGTGTTAGCACCTATCATGTCTCTTATTGCAGCTCTATGTATGTATAATCATTTCCTATGTTGGGCAAAAACCAAGGCAGGAATGATGGCAATTTCACTTGCTGCATTTGTGGGTCCCATGGACATAGAGGAACAACAGGCTGGCCTGACCTTGAGGGGTTGGGAGCCTCAGGTATTCAAGCCTAGGATTTCAGTTAAACACAAAATGACAAACAGCAAGAGGAGACAGGTGAGTGACACTGACAGGTAAGCACCTCTGGAGTTCAGAAGCTGTTATGAATAAAGATGATTTCAGAGCAGATGGACCTGGGAAGTCTTTCCATGGTCATTCCAATCACAGGGCACTGGCAGCCACCCACTTCTCTGCTTCCTAAACTCAATTCTTTTCACAGAAGCTCAAATTGGTTCAGGCAGATCTGAAATTACTGTTTCGGAGCAAGGCATATCTTGTAGTTGTCCAGAGCATTTTTCGGGGGTTCTCAGGCCAATATTATTTTAGTCTGCTTTTCTATCTTCAAATTGGAATATTTTCTTTAAACATTGAAAATCCAGGCACCCTGGTTTATGCCTGTAATCCCAGCACTTTGGGAGGCTGAAGCAGGAGGATTGTGGGAGCCAAGGAGTTTGAGACGAGCCTGAGTAACACAGGAGAACTTGTCTCTACCAAAAATTTAAAAAGTTGCTGGGCATGCTGGCACATGCTTATGGTCCCAGCTGCTCAGGAGGCTGAGTAGGAGAATCTGTTGAGCCCAGCAGTTTGAAACTGCAGTGAGCCATGATTGTGCCACTGCAGTGCAGCCTGGGTGACAGAGCGAGACCCTGTCTCAAAACAAAAACAAAACAGAAAACCAACCAAACGAAAATCAAAGCACAAAGAATTCTACCAGATATGGGAGAGTCTGGAATAATCTTGAAAAACCAAAATAAAAAAATTACCGGTTTGAAGACAGAAGCTGTAGATGAGCTTCATGGCCGCTTTTTCAGTCATTCTGTAGTGAACACTGTGGTATTTGGTTCAGTCCCCACTTCAAGTTTGAGGTAGTCATTCTGCTGCTGCTGGGAGTGTTGGTAGATGATGTCCCTCAGCTGAGTTCTTCTCAGGGAATTACAAGGAGGTAAAGAGAGCCGTCTTGTCCAAGGTCATGGCTCCTCCCTGGGCAGTCCTCACCCAATGACTGGTTTATAAATATTGGGGTAGCAAGGACAGACTCAAGTAGAACAAGACTGAAGGGCTATCCTGGCTCCAGTTTCCCTGAGGAACTGGCTTAGGCCTTTGCTAGGACTGCTTGATGGTCCAGCTTCTCCCACCACCCAATTCTGCCCCCTCCATTTCCCCAAAGACATCAAACTTAAAGGCACTAAAGGGGTATCCAATCTTTTGGCTTCCCTAGGCTTCACTGGAAGAAGAATTGTCTTGGGCCACACATAAAATATTAACACTAACGATAGCTGATGAGCTTAAACAAAAAAGCCCACGAAAGTCTCAGTATTTTAAGAAAGTTTACAAATTTGTGTTGGGTAACATTCGAAAACTTTCTGGGCCACATGCAGCCAACGGACTGTGGGTTGGACAAACTTGGATCCTGCAACCTTCCTGTATGCTCATCTCTGGCTAGCAATAGAGTTGAACAAGTCTCATCAACCTTGAGGATAGGCCATTTGCTAGAGGCCTTCAACGTGTGTGCCTGTGTGTATGTGTCCATGGGCACACGTCTGTTTTCACGTTTAATCTGAGTTAAACGGGCAAATGATCTAACAGTTTAAAATATGATTGGAAAGTAGATTTTTCGGATTTCAGAATCCCATCACGAGCTTCAGGTTTTAAGTCTCAATTTCATTCCCACAAAAAAACAGTTCCAAAAGTGAACAACTGAAAGGTGAAAATTTCAGAGAGGCCATAAGTGGGTAAAATTCATTTCCTTCAATGATGCAATAGAGGTATCTGCGTTTGAGCACAGTCATGAATGAGAGGTAGATTGTCAGCCATAGTTAGCTATCCAGGATATGGCATTTAACAAATAATGGCACTATGTCAAAGTTTGATTGAATACCATTTAAGAATAACCCAGTATCTTTGGAAAAATGACTTAAGGAAATTATTTCCCACAAATCCATCTCAGTTCTCCCGAGGAGTGGTTGGGGTAGGGGGAATGTGGCCTGCAGAGGTAGTTGTGATGAAGTACCACTCCTCAGGTTGTGGCTGGGCCCTTCTGTAGAGCAGCCTGTGCCCTGACTCACCGACCTCAGGTGGGGATCTTTTAAAGTGTTAATTTGACTGAAACTGACATCCTGATGCTTAGAAAGTATTAGAAAACTTCCCAAGAGAAAAATAGATACTATGTAAGAATAGGACAAGGTGGAATCAGTCTGGATATTAAGACATGTGAGATTCACGTATGTAAGTATCCACTTGTTTCATGTCCCAAACTATACAATTCTAGAGATATTTTCTAGGTCTTCTTCTGATGTATCTGGTTTTCATGGAAATTGGGATAGTTTGAAAAGAACGCTCCTTAACCCAACCTTCAACAGTTTAGGTCATCAGGTGCTCTTGAATGTGGTGGGAAATTAATAAAGCCACTTCTGTATGAGAGGTGGGTGGAAGGTTCTGGTTTCCTGTGATACTACATCTTAGGTAAAATGTATCTTGGGGACCAGGCCACCTTTGTAAAATCAACAAATTGGCCACAAGATTAGAAATTATGACTAAAGAGACATGCACCCAGAGGTTACAAGATTGCTAACCTCCCCAATTGCTCCTACAGACAACATTACTATATAAAACCTAAGATTGGTGCTTGAGATATTTTTTAGACCCTGCATTCTGATGGATCAGCTGGCACCACCCAGATTGGTTAACTGACTCATCTGGTTTTGTGGCCCCTACCCAGGTACTGACTCATGCCTGCCAAACTGTCTTTTAAAAATCCTAGCCTCCAAATTCTGGGGGAGGCTGATTTAAATAATAGTAAAATTCTGGTCCCCTATTTAGCTGGCTCTATGCATATTAAAGTCTTTCTCTATTGCACTTTCCTGTCTTCATAAGTTGGTTGTATCTGGGCAGCAGGCAAGATGAACTGGTTACAATCGCATTTGATTCTTTGAGGATAATACTTTGCTAAACTCTGAGACTTTACCTAACTACAATGTCGGTCACCAGGTCAGTGAGGTTCTTGAATTTTCAGTTGTATATACACCATTGCCACCATTTGGGGCAGCATAGATTTTATTGCTTCCATAAGGTGAAACAGATTCATTTGTCCTATTCAAAAGGCTACTGACAATTGTGATATTCCTGCCAAAGATAGAATATAACCAAAAATAACTTGAAAATGTAACTGAATACCAAAAAAAATAAGACAATAGATCTAGACCAATAGGGGATCTTGACAGTGTGACTATCCGACATGGATTCCATAATGAGTATTCCTAAAAGGTTTAAGGAAATAAAAATTAAGATTGAGAACATTGGAAGAGACCTGGAAATATACAATATAACCAAATGGAAATTCTAGAATTGAAAAATTTGATAAATGAAATGAAGAACGAAATAGATGGGCTTAATAGAGAACAAATACTACCAATAAGACGTTATTTTTTTGAGATAATAGTCTCGCTCTGTTGCCCAGGCTGTGGTGCAGTGGCGTGATCTTGGCTCACTGCAACCTCCACCTCCTAGGTTCAAGTGATTCTCATGCCTCAGCCACCCAACTAACTGGGATTATAACTGTGTGCCAGCACAGCCTGCTAATTTTTGTATTTTTAGTAGAGATGAGGTTTCGCCATGTTGCCTAGGCTGGTCTCAAACCTCGGGGCTCAAGGGATCTGCCCGTCTTGCCTTCCCAAAGTGCTGGGATTACAGGCATGAGCCAGTGTACCCGGCTGCAACAAAACTTTTCAATACAGAAGTTACTGAGTGACCTCCCCCAAACTACAGATTCCTACATAAAGCTTAGCTTCCAAAAGGTAAGCTTAGTTGCCCTGGACAGTTCATGGCTTTATCTCTGGTGAATGGGCATTTGTCATCTTTGAGTTACATCCTTTACTTCCATGTTCTTATCCTTAATTGGTCATTTTGGATCGACATGTTTGAAAAGCATCATCAGCCCTGTAATAGTTAAGTTGGAGGAGCCATCTCTATACACTGAGTTCCTGGGGACAGGATTATATCTTTTCCTCTCTGCAATCCCAGGGCCAGCAAAGTGCCTGGGGGCAAAAGTAGTCATTCCTATGAATGTAAGAATTGGACTTGAAGAGCGGAAGGAAAGTGAGGGAAGAGTTAATGACACAGACTTTAAAAAATCAAACCCTAGGTGAAGGCCTGGACTAAGCAACACTTCAAAGTTGCTTCTCCTCTCAAAGCAGTTTCTTTTGTCTGTGCTTCCCTAGTTCCTCATCACACCCTCAGTCTGGCTAGTCCTACCTTCATAATGACAGATCAGAGGATCCTTGCTGAAAGATAGGGTGTTTACTCTCTCTCTGAGTAATATATCATAGTAAGTGAGAGATTTCATTCAAGAACTGACTGATTGGTGGTGATGGAGTAGGGGGGTGGTCTTTTCCCACTTCTCTAATGGTAATATTTTCTCCCAACTCACTTGCATGCTTACAGTGAGCTTAAATGTAAAGCTAAATTTTATCCAATGGAAATTATGGGGATCGCAATATGCAATTTAACTCTTTACTTACTTTGACTCAACTAAAATACTAAAGCAGATAAACAGGGATGAACCAAGTTTCTGACCTCTTCGTGCAAGCAATGTAGTAAGGTAGAAAATGGGATAAATATACTTGTGTTCCCTCAAGATATCTCTCCCTTCTCCATCCAAACTGTTGAACTAAATAGTGAGGTCCTTGAGGAATGAGCTTTTCCCTATTTTTTAAATGAGGGAGGCTAATAATCCTAAAAGATGACTCTAAAATGTTGTCAGAATAATCAAGAGTTAACAGCAATTGTACGTGGCTCTAGAAGCCTGATTGTTACTTGTTAAATTGCTTCTGCTGTTCTTTCCCATATGAAAGATGGTGGTGACTTGTTATTAGGGCAATAGCAGATTTTATGTCTGTTTTATCACAGTGCAGCCTCCTAAGTGTGAATTTGATTTGTATTAAAGCTCACAAAATGAATCCAATGCTTGCTGAGACCTTGTATAGAATAGCTTGGGTTGGATTTTGAGAGGAATTAATTACCTGTTGGCAAGGTGAAAGTGACCATAAACACTCCTGATTTTAATACATCATGCCATAAAATGAAATTAATTTTTAGCTACCTTGAGAGAAAACAACTACCATCCTGCCGCATAGTAGAGTCTGGAGAAAAATAGCTGTTAGTTGACAGGAAACCTCTACTTTCTTTAATTTCATTAAAAAAAATCTCATTGATGCTAACAACTGTGCTGTTGGGTAAAGTTGCTGGTTCATATTTTCAGTTTCAATTTCCCTTGCTTCTCTTGCTTCAGTTTCAGTAGCAACAGGAAGTTTGGGAAATTCTCTATCATTCGGATGTGAAGAGGAAGAAAGAAAACTGTTTATAAAGACATCCTGATGAGTGTCAGAAAATTGTATGCAGTGACCTGGAGTAATCAAAGAGCAAATTCAGAAAATATTCTCTAAGTTTAGGATTTGTAGACTACTTAATTATAAATTTATACTGCTTAATACATAGCAAAGTTCTATTAATATATTAAATCGTGAATTTATATTATTTTGAGGTGACTGGCCCTATAATGAGGTCACTTATAAATTGATTTTATGAGCACATAACACTTTCTCTTTCCACCCTCTAAGTCTGTATATTATTAAAATACAAGAAGACTAGACTTGATGTGTTTCAAAACTTCAGACACAGGTTAAGTTCCACCACTCAGTTCTACTTCACTTGTTCTCACTCTGAGTCACTCAACCTTTGAACACGTTTTTTATTTGATTGATTTGAGCATTTGTCCAAGTTGCCTGAGTGGGTCTAAGTATAATAAGATATGAAATAAAAGAGCTTAACATGGCAAAGACTGTCAGACTTTCAGAAAGAAAAACTGTTTACTTAAGAATCTCAGAAATAGCTGGTTATGTCTGAGTCGCTAAGAAAATACAGGTGATTGATTTCACTTAATCTCCCCCACCCCTTTCCCCCTTCCATTTCCCAAATTTGGTATTTTGAAGATAAAGATTTGGAAGTAGCTAATTTTAAAAAGGAACATAATATGAGAAAATTGTAACATTCAGTTAGGTTTCAAGGCTGATTCATGTATAACCACAGCCCTAAGATATGCTTGAAACCCTTAATGCAAGGAGAAAAAATAGAATCAGGGCTGAGCCTGATGCAGCCTCATCTGGGTTTTGTTGTCGCTGCCCTACTTGTAAAAGCAATACAGACTGTGAAATAGACAGTTGTCTCTCAGGATCCTTGGGGTTTTGGTATCAGGAACCCCTCTGATACCACAACTTATGGATGTTTAAATCTCTTATCTAAAATAGAATAGTATTTGCATATAACCTATGCTCATCCTCTTGTATACTTTAAATCATCTCTGTAATACCTAATACAATGTGATATGTAAATAATTGTTATACTGTATTGTTTTTGTTGTATTATTTTTTACTGAATATTTTTGATCCATGATTGGCTGAATCCATAGATGTGGAACCCATAGATATGAAGTGCCCGATTGTACTAACTGATACCAGATCATTAGGCAGTTTTCTTACTGGGGCCACAAATCCAAAATCCAGACCACATTTCTCTGAGTAAAGACGTAATTTCCACTGAAAAGAGTAAATGTTTTCACTGTCATTTTCCCAGGGGAGAGCTTTGTTCAGCAGGAATTTTGGGAGGAGGATGTTGACAGTGTTAGACTCCAGTGAGTGGAAACCTTCCTCATTTCTTTTAGTGCCGATAGATATCAATTTGGCTCCAATTCTCAGCTACCCGACTAGAAAGGTTCAGTGCTGATAACTGAATGTTTCTAGTCAGGTAGCTGAGCTGCCTTTGGTGACCTGAAAACAGGTAGCAAAGAAGGCAGAGCACTAGCCTGGTAAGGGGTGAGAGGATTCCCTTGGGCTTTGCAGCTCCCATAAAGAATTATCTGAACCCTTTCTTTCCTTATTCTGGAACAGTCAGGAAAGTCTCATCTCTGCTGTACTGTGGGCAACAAAGAGGAAGACAAGTCTTTTCCCCAGGGCCAAACAAGATGATAGAAATCAACAGCAAAAAATGGTAGTGTTCACTGAAGCAGCAAGTTAACTGGAGTCACTGTCCCTAGGAGGCAGCCCAGGAATGGGCAAGAGGGCAATCCATTTCTAGGTACACATGACACTGTACCCTGGAAACCTCTCAGGATCATGAGGGGAATATTTTAAGCATGGATATTCCTGCCAGTAATGCTGGAAAGGATTCATGGCATAATGCCACGATATGTAGCAGAATCTACTACAGTGTCTGTACAAAATGTTTAAGTATGTAATTCATTCCGTCAGTTATTAAGTGTTATGAATCTGAAATCATTAAAACAATGTAGTACAGAAGAAAGAGGCAGATAAGCAGACCAGAATAGAGTTAACACACAAACTGATATTGAAATATCATATGGTAATGGTAATTGAAAATAAATGTTGAAAGAAAGGATCATAATAAAGTGCACTGTGACAAATGGGTAGCCAGTTTATTTTCTTACCTCACTCCATATACAAAAATAAATTCCAGAGGGATCAAAAATACAAACATAAGAAAATGAAACTATGAGAGGAAAACATATTTATTTATAACCTTGGTGTGAGCAAGACACACAATTCAATAGCCCTAAGAAAAGATTGGTTAATTGGCTTCTGTGGGGGAAAAAAGAAAATAACTTAAGTACAAAATAATCATAATAGTTTGAATACACATAAAAGAATCCAATATTCCAAGAGTTTATAAAAATTTTTTAAAATCCTAGTAATTCAATAGAAAAACAATTGGCTAAGATGAAATGCAAATTACCAATGTACACAAAAGTCACTCAAACCTTAAGTACAAATCAACATAATTATCAGATATTAATGCAGTGACAGATAAAACTAAGTTTAATAATAAAAAATTTTGGTAAAACGGGCAGGAAAATATAAATGTTAAGTGGTAGTATAAGGTAGTACAGTTTAAGAAGGCAATTTGGTAGTATCTATGAATATTTAAATACATACATTCTTTAACTGAGCAATTCCTTGCTAGGAACTTATCCTATGGCTATACTCACACAATCATTTCAAGGGTGTTCAGTGCAGCAATAATTGTAATAGCAAATGTCTATAACCCTGCTCAATTATCAATAGAGGAATGGCTAAAAAATTATGGCACATCCATACAGAGATCCAGTTAACCATTAAAAAGGATTACCTCTAAGTCATTAAGCAGATAAGCAGGAAAAACAAGGAGCAGAATGATGTGTGCAGTTTGGAAAGGAGTACAATTCTGTTATTTTCTGTTTATGGCTGGACAAAGGGACTGTTAGGTGGGGCAGTGGTAGATGATTGCTTTTCATTTTATATTCATTGTTTTATCAAGTGCACATATTACCTTTGTACAAAAACTTAAAAAGATTAACAGGAAAAAATTATCTTCAAATCATGTAGTAAAGCCCAACATGAATGTATTTGTTTAGGATCTGAGGAAGGAAACTTAGGGGTGCCGTAGTGAGTGAAAAATAAATGTAAAAATATGCCAATGAACGAAAATGGCTCTGGGTTTCAGAAGAATGTGGTACACTGATTGCACTTGGAAAAAAACTGCAATTCTAGAAGAATGAAGTTAACCTGGCTTCGGCAAATTTGTAAATATATCATCTCTTTCATGTGAAGTTGTACCTGGGCCTTATTCTTTAGTATCTAGTTCAAATGCCACAATTTCTTCGAAACTTCTCAGATTACTAAACAATTAATATACAGTCCTCTTATAGTTCTTTGTAAATATCTGTATCATAGGATGCATCATAGTCCCGAGGAGGCTATTTGTTCACTGGCATGTCAGCCTCCAACCCAAACGTGAGATCCCTCGGGCAAGCCTTAACCACAGGTTTTGTCCTCCTTTCTCTTTTATACTTGACAGACCATGAGCCCAGTAAAAGTTTGTTGAATGGGTGAATTAATGACTGGAGGAAATAAAAGAGGACTGTTGCTTTTTTTGGATTTTAGAAACCTCTTCCAATAAGACAGAAAACTTGTGACTAGAGTTTTCTCCTTACCAGTGTTAGGAACGACCCTACTTTTTTGCCATCACAGCCCGCTTATTGCTTCAGTAACCAAGAGCACTGAGGTGTACCAAGTGACAGTGCTTTGGAATGTCTAATGGTCACTGTAGGGAAAAGGAACCCGAGCTCTCCTCCCTAACACCAGATAAACACAATCTTCTGCCCACACTTGAGGTTTTGTTCTTTTTCTGGACTATATTCTCCAATATAAATGGTGTATGATATGTGGAGTTCAAATCAACATTTTCCTGAAGTAGAAAACCTGTTTAGGGACCCCCTTACCCATGAGAAAAGCATTTTGTTTAGAGGTTTCTATAAATATGAAACAGAAGAAATATTTATTTCTTTTTGATATATAATAATTGTACATATTTATGGTGAAGAGAGTAATATTTTGATACATATAATGTATAGTAATCTTTTAAAACTTTGTTGTAGAGATGGAATCTTGCTAAGTTGCCCAGGGTGGACTTGCCTGAGCTTCAGCCTCCTGGGTAGCTAGGACTACAGGCATGTACCACTGGGTGTGGCTTTGTTAAAAAAAAAATTCCTATTACGTCCTAGGCACAATTGGAAACAAGACAGATATGATCCCTGACACCAGTGCCTGACAACTATTATGATCCTGCCTAGAATCTATTTGTAAATGATAGGAAAAGGCAGGGACCAAATATGTGAGTTCTATCTAGCAGTATAATGGGTCAAAGAAAAAAAACAAAGAATAAGACCTAGTATTTGATAGCACAATAGGGTGAATGTAGTCAATAATAACTGTACATTTAACAAATAACTAAAAGTATAATTGGATTGTTTGTAACACAAAGGGAATGGTTACACCATTTTCCATGAAGTGATTACTTATTGCATAGCTGTATCAAAGTGTCTCATGTACCCCATAAATATGTATACCTACTATGTACCCACAAAAAATTTTGTTTAAAAAAGTACATAGCACAGGTTGTTCAGGGAAGATAAGAGATTGCCATTTAGCACAAAGACTACTAACCTAGGAGTCTGGAGAATTGAGTTCTGTTGCCAGGTCTGGCATTAATTGTGTCATTTTAGTAAACGTTAACATCTCTATATCTGTTTCTGGATCTTTCAAACAAGCAGCTGGAACATCTTTAAGCTCTAGAAATCAGTAGTTCTATATTTTTATCTGGGAAAGGGCTCACTGTCTTCTATTTCCATGAATAAAACAGTAGGACTTAAGCCAGAACAGATCTAAGAAAGATATGAAAATAGTCTGACACAGGCTTTGAGAATAAATAGTAACTTCTGAGTACTCTTCACCCTTGGAGTAGGTGAGGAGGATGCTAAGATGGGTCCAGATGAGGCTGCTGTTCCTTTGTATGGGTCTACTGTTTATTTACCAGTCTTTAAGATGGATACCTTTTCATCTACCCTCGTTATGAACTATTTCAGCAGTCTTTATAGCCTTGATTGAAAAAAATAATTTCTTATGGCAAGATAAAAGAACCCAAATCAACTGTAGATCCTTCCGGTTCATGTGTACCTGCTTACCTCAACTGCTGCTTAAGAATGTCTGTGGACATTCTTTACCACTGGTTGTAAAAACCCTAGGGACCCAGGACCAATAGCTTTTTCCCCCCCACTTTAGTTAGCTAAACTATGACAACATAAACATGATTTTTTTAAAGTTCAAAAAGGAAAACAATGAATAGTGAATTACTGAATTTCTTTCCAATCCTAGTACTGTTCCCCAAAGGTACTGCCAACAGTTTTTGTATATTCAGACATTTGTAAGTTGATCACTTATCCCTTGACATCATATCTATGTTTGATCTTAATTCTGTCATCTACTTTCTATTTTAAATTTTCCCTTTATCTTATATGGCCTGTGTTATCTTTAATTTTGTGTTTCCATTTTAATAGTTATCAGGCTTATAGTTTTGGTGATTCCTTTAAAAAGTAATATACATGCTAGGATCAGGCTGTGGAAGGTCACATAATCTGAGGTATAATCATTTTATTCAACAGGTTGTAGTGACCATTTTTAAGATATGAGAGAGGACTGCCTTAATACTGAGCACTGAAATCTTTTATCTACAAAGTTAAGTTTTTCTCCCAAAACTAAACTAGATTCAAATCTATGAATATTTTTGTCTTTTGTCATAAGAGATGTTTCATTCTTTGAAACATACTTTCCAGTCTCCCTTTTTAAGGTTATCACCGGTCACTTCTGAGAATTCTTAAGATAAAACACCTAACCTGCTCTATTATGTTAGGGGTCCCAGTCATTTTGTTCCTAGATCGCTGATTCATATTTAACAAGAGCAAGAGTTTGCTATCTAGTTAAAAAGGATAGATCCAAACCAATGAAGTCAACACACATCTCCTTGGGGTCATTGATCTTTAGGGCATGGCTATGAGACTTTGAATCTTTTTATTAAAAAAGTGTTTGAAGGCATCAACCCTGGGGCCTCTACCCCTCATGAATTATCTCCATATACCTAAGCCCATTTGAAATCAAATTAGGTAACATTGCATGTCTGTAAACCTAGGTGAGGGAGCTTAGTGCCTCTATATATCTGCCCCCTCCTGCACCCCTTTCTGAAGAAGCCATGCTTTCTTTTGTTTGCTACACTAGCAGGACTTGAAGTTTTGGATGCCAAAGGCTGCTGGCAGTGACAAGAGGTGCCACCTTTCTATGACAACTATCCCTTTGTTATATAACTCTGATCTATATATTGCACTGTGGTTTGAACCTCACCTCCAGCAAACCAGAGAATTCTTTGCCTCACTGTTTCAAATAAGTGAGAAATACTTGTGATTCTGTTCCTAAGAGCTCCCCTTGCCATAATGAGTGCCATTCATAACCTCAAGCACCATTTCTGCTAGAGACATCAACTGGGGTTAAAAAAAATAGGGCAGATTCTTACTGGTTTTCAAGTATTTAAGCACCTATATTTTCACTGAGTAGATTCTAGAAGGAAACATCATTTCCTTAAGAAAGAGGAAACTGCAGAATAATGCTGGCATCAATTCTCTGTGTTCTCTCAACAACTTCCAAGCTGGTGAGAGGGAACTGAGGTTCACAAATGATACATAATTTAAAAAAGTCTTAAACACATCTCTTGATAGAAAACAGAGGCAGCCAGGTATGATGGCTCATGCATGTAATCCCAACACTCTGGGAGGCCAAACAGTTCAAAGACCAGCCTGGGCAACACAGCAAGACCCTGTCTCTATTTAAAAAAAGAAAAAAGAGAATGGGAGCCAATAAAAGTCTTAAGAAACTAAAGACTTGCTACTGCTGATGAGAAGAAAAAGGGAGAAAGAAAAAACATGGAATGAGAGATGAGTAGGAGAAGGTTCGAAGAGCTAGAAATTCGAAGACCAAAAAGAGAAATTCAGTCAGGCAAGTAGGTTTATAAAAATTACTTTAAAAATCAGAAATTATCTGTGGCCAACTATTCTAAACACATAGTTACCTTCACTTCATTAAATAAGCTGCTATTATATAAACCTAATCAACATGAAAATGCAGTGGTTTTACTACTTCAATTACATTAAAAATCTAGTTATTGGCTGGGTGTGGTGGCTCACACCTGTAATCCCAGCACTTTGGGAGGTCCAGGCGGGCAGATCTCGAGGTCAGGAGTTTGAGACCACCCTGGCCAAGATGGTGAAACACTGTCTGTACTAAAAATGCAAAAATTAGCTAGGCATGGTGGCAGGGGCCTATAGTCCCAGCTGCTTGGGAGGCTGAGCAGGAGAATCGCTTGAATCCGGGAGGCGGAGGTTGCAGTGAGCCGAGATCGCGCCACTGCACTCCAGCCTGGCAACAGAGTGAGACTCAGTCTCCAAAAAAAGGAAAGAAACTCCAGTTATTAAAATATAATCATAACCTCCCTTTTTCTTCCTGTCTCTGACATATACACACCCACACTCACCTACCCACACCCCACCAAAACGTATAAAAACAAGAAAGACAGTCATGTGTAGAACTAAAGGAAAAGTTGAATATTACTTCTCTTCCAAACCTATGTTCTGGATTTTATCACCACCTCTCCACAATCTAACAATTGGACAACAAAATTAATGAGAAAATGAAACGCAACCTAAATGCTATCAAAAGTATGATTCTACTGTTATAGGAATAGAAAGGGGGACAATGCAGTTTAGGTAGTCTTAGGAAAAAAACTGAAGCTTACAAAAGAAAAAACCTGATTAGTTTTTTTTTTTAACCTGATTAGTTTTAAGAAGACATTGTACCCAAATTAGTTCTATGACAGCACATCAGTCAGCAGTTCTAGAAATGAAGAAGTACTGTTAATCTTTCACTAGGCATTCATTAGAAAAGCCAAAGAGCCTAAGTTCTAGGACTGAACCTCATTTTTTTTAAACGAGTATTTTGTTTATTTCAAAGTAAGCTGCTGTATTCAACTGCACTATACAGATCCAATATATAAAAAAAGTATATAATACCCTGGACAAATTTTTACTCCTGGAGAAAAGCAGTATCAATAACAATACAAGAAACATTAGCACATTTGGTACAAGAAATGATGCGACACAGAGACAGTTTTAGGTTCTAGGCAGCAATACAAAATGCGTTAATCAGTAATAATAAACTCACAGCATAACAAAGTTCCCTTCTATGTTTTACTAATACAGATGTATCTGGAGAATGCCAATGTTGCTGAGCTTACTCAACTTTAGTTGTTAAATGTTCATTCATTCTTAACCACTAAAAAAATTTCTCTTGAACAATCCATATTGTCAGCATTATTAGACTTGATGAAAAATATCTTGAGCTCTGTAGTCCTTCCCTTTAACAAGGAGATAAATTCAGCAAGAATCTTCTATCCTTTCCAGTACTATGAAGTATACCTTTGGAAAATTAAAATAGGTTTAATTGTATGTATTTGGGTAAATATATCTACTTTCCAATGGTTTATCAATTATCAGTACAGCTAGTTGGAAAATATTTAGCTGAATATATTAAATTATACAACCCTACTACTAAAGTAGTGTGAAGTGGTATTTATCTCCTCAGCTTTTCTAAAGCTGTCTAATCCAAATAACTGTGTATGCATGCTTGTGTGCACACATACATGCTAATAAATAACATATTGGGTAGCAGATTACTGAAAAATCAAGGCAAATAGGCTAGACTCAAGGGCCTTATGGAATTTGTAATTGTTTGCCTAGAAAGAAATAAAAGACTAGGTCTATTTTTATTCATACCCTGAAACTCCCAGACAAACCTACTATCAATAGACCAGAGCTCTGGATGAAGTATGCTCAAAAACACAGTTTTTTAGCATATAGATTACATTTCAGTCAGCTTTCACAGATACCCACGGCATGATTAAGGGTGGAAACTTTTTTTGTTTTTACATAGTAGGAACAAATAATTTCACAGATAAAAGTAACTTCTGAAGTATATAAAATGTCTGTCATTCAAAATTCAAGTCTCTGCTCAAATGTTACTTCCTAGTCTTCCTTAATATGTCATCCAGAAAACTGTTCGGATATTTTTATTTTCCTAATACCACTCTCTGAAATACCTTGTTTATCCATCTACTAGCTTATTTCTAACTCTAAAGTTAAGGCTAAATGAAAACAGACCTCCTCTATGTCTTGTTCACCACTGTATTTCTAGCAGATGCTTGGCACACTTATTTGCTGAATAATTTATCAGTGTATTCAACAGATCAAAATACACCAAGGAACAGAGAAGCAGTTTCTCTCTAAATATATATGAGATTTCCCCCACCCGCACCCCTACCCATCCAGATACACTTACCTGGACTACACAATGTTTCTAATTTTTTTAAGGTATATTATTCTCAGTCAGAGGTGGAATAAAGTAAATAATATATATTGCAGTAAAACTTAGAAAAATAACCCCACAACTACCCATAAAAGATAACATTTACCTCACAACTTTTATATTGGTCAAAAATAATCAGATGAAACAACTTTGAACATGGCAATTTATTTTATGCATTATTTAAATCTGCTGTTTAAAAATGTTCAAAAGGCACTTTAAGAAACATTAAAAAATACATTTTTCTGACTTAATGGTGATGACTTAAAATAAGCAAGTCACCAGACATATTTAAACCATTCATAACACCATTACCTTAAATAATTTTTAAATTCCAAAACACAAACATTCACTAGTACAGCACACTGCTTAGCAGTAAGATTAGTTTCCCTCTAATAATATACTTCATGTAGATTATTAATTTGCAGGGCCCTGCAAAGTTATTAAAACTTAACTAACATAAACTGAAAACTAGAGAGGTAAGGGCATGAAACAGAGCACAATTCAACTCTAAAACTTTAGAGTTGGTTTCTCTACAGAGAATTTGTACAATTCTTTAGTTCAGCCTGTGTTAAAATTTTTATTTCAACTCTTATATATAAACACTTTTTTTTTTTTTAATCAACAGAGGTAACATTAACATTTAGCATAAAGTCTACCACAGGTTGTCTCCCAGATTGCTTTAGTATGTTTCTGTCAGGCCTACTATACAGTAGAAAAATAAATGTTTTTTTTTTTTTGTTTTTGAGAAAAGGGTGAGTAGAAGAATCCAAATAACTTTACTTCCTTTAATAATTATAGATGTAGAATTACTTTAAAATTATGAATTTTTAAGCAGGGCAAGTATCTTGAGAGCCAGCAGGCATTATTCTTAGACAGACTTTTACTTTCAATCTCATTGGGAAACTTAGTAGGTATAAAATTATCAACTAAGTAATAAAAATTCTAATCACTATTAACAGCCAAATTAACCCTGTGAAGGCAACATTTAAGAGTAACTAGAAAATGGAAGTTAGTAATAAAGCAAATAAAAAAGGCAATAAATACAAAGCAGAAACTGTCAAAGAATAATAGTCTAATGAACTGAAAATTTAAATGGCAAATTAAGATGCTAGATATAATTTAATTAGTCAAGGGATTCTTTCAAGTACAATAGTGCATCAACCTGTAATAACCATAATTTGACAGTCTCAAAGCAGTGAAAAATTAATATTCAAGAAAAAATGTGAAAATAACCAGTTAGCAAATGTAATGCTCAAATCCAATTTCACATTAAAAAAATATTAAAAGCTGATCAGTGATTTATTTTCATATCTCATTACAGTAAGAAAAACTCCTCTGAAATTTACGGTATTTGAAAACAAACTGGGACAAAAATCTGCTTTATCTATGAACTTTCCACTAGAACATACAAGCAAACCATTATTAGAGAACATAAGACATCAAAAGCCTTATGTTTTGAAACCATACTAAAATCATTTATCCAAATAACCAAGATCCTAATCTAAAAGACAGTGAATACATCATCATCATGAAGTCTGGCTTTATGTGCTCTATGAAGTACTTATTAGTACTTAATAAACCCTTCCTGCCTCAATATAAAATTGCTAAACTTGGATTTTATTGTAGGCCCTGATATTAGTCACTTTGGAGAAGTTAAAATTTGACCAAAATGAATGATTCAATGACCATTTAAATTATCTTTATTTTATATTTAATATAGTATGATCCTGGACTACACTGATTTAAAACATTCTTTTTGAAAAATGTCTTAGTAATGGGGCGGTAATCTTCAGTGTGTTTCAAATACTGTTTGCACCAAAATCATGTAGGTTGTTGGGCAGTGGTTCTCAAACCAGGATGAGAAAGACACCTGCAGTTTGCTTAAACACAACTGCTAGTCCCTGCCGCTGCTCCTAGAGTATCTGATTTAGTAGATTTGAGATGGGGCCCTGACAGAGGCTGCATTTCCAACAAGTTCCCAGGTGATGTTGATGGTATTTGTTGGGACCACACCATGGTTAAATTAAAATTTCTGAGATTGGGGTCTTCAGATCTGCATTTTAACAACGCCCTAGGCAAGTGTAAGAACCAAAGTTTAATAATCATTATGACATTTTCACTGTGTTGATTTGACTATTACTGGCCAATGTATCAGATGTCACATATCATATAAATAAAAATGGAAATAATGCTAAATGACTAACCCCAAGTCTGATATGGTTCAAATGAACACACAGGATTTGAATATAAATCCTACCTGTTACTTACTAGCTTTGTGACAGTGACAAAATTACTTTAATTCCCCAAGGCTCAGTTTCCTTATCTCAAATTTTGAGGATTAACATTATACAGATTATCTAAGCGTAGTACCTAGCATACAGTAGGCACTCGATAAATACTATTACTTATTAAGAAATGTATGAAATATTTCCTTCAGTATCTGGTTAAAACAATTTTTTCATTCGCTTAAATGCAGTATTTATACTCCAAGGCAATACAGTAATAATACCATCTTCTATTTATTGCTACCTATTCTGGGACAGTGTTCTAAGAACGTTACATTTATTTAATCCTCATAAAAATCCTGTGAGGTAGTTAGTATTATCATCCCTAATATACAGATGAGGAAACTGAGACGCAGAGAGATTAAGTAAAATTGCTCAAGGTTACAAAAACAGTAAGTGTTGGAGCAAGAATTTAAACCCAAGCAAGTTTGACTCTAAAGCCCAGGATTCATCACAATATTCATTTCCTATGAGCAAATCTTAAGGTTTTGGATATTTATAGTAAACTGTTTATACTTCTAGTCAAGTAACACACCATGGTAAAGAGTTGTTCAAAGAATAAAATCAATGCCATACTACCATGATAATAGGTAAAAAACTGGTGTATGTTTTTACTACATGGACAGAGTAATTCATGGTTAGCCAATGAAATGAACATCCTCTCAAATATACCCTTCAAAGAGGTTATGATTTTGACATGTTTTGGCACAATAAATAAAAATTATTTAGCTAGCTGGGCTCTGTGGCTCACGCCTGTAATCCCAGCATTTTGGGAGGCAGAGGTGGGTGAATCACCTGAGGTCAGGAGTTCAAGACAAGCCTGGCCAACATGGTAAAACCCCATCTTTAGTAATAATACAAAAATTGGCCGGGCATGGTGGCACGCACCTGTAATCCCAGCTACTCGGAGGCTGAGGCTGGAGAATCGCTTGAACCCGGGAGGCAGAGGTTGCAGTGAGCTGAGATCGCACTCCTTTCTTAAAAAAAAAAGAAATTATTTAGCTAAACAGCAGAGTCAGTGGCATGACAGCCATGTCAAATTGGCATAATGATAAACATAAGGGAAATGTAAATCTTTTGTACCATTAAAAATCTCATAGAAAGTCTGTAAAATATTCTGACATACTCAGTATTGCTTAAGTTAATAAAAATAATTTTCCTTCCTTTCAGAAACTCTTTAAACAGAGAGTCACTAAAAATAGAATGAAACATTTGTGAATGTTTTTGATGACAGTCTTGACTAGGTAATCTGCATTGTTAGAATTATCCATTGGCAAAACAATTATCCCCAAATAGTAAGTCAGCATCAACCTTCAGATTATTTATAAATTAAGTACTCTTTCAATGTACAACATTTTTGTTTAAGCACTCTGCATTTTCTATTGTTTTTAATTTATTCCCCTCAAAATCTTGCATTCAAAAGAATCTTGCTAGGGTAACTAATAGCCACCTCAGATCCTAAAAGTGAATTTAAAATTCTGCTTTAAACAAGTTATGAAAGGCACAAACAAGTTCTTGTCTCTCAACAGGAATGAGAATTAAAGAAACCATAACTATGTAGTTGGAAAGAGTTTAAAATAATCAATTAAAAATGTTACTTAGTAATTCCTGAGAGTGGCACTGATATAAGAAAAGCATCCTCAAATAGCATTAAATTTATTATTAGTTACCCATAATTAACAATGGGTAAATTTGGGAGCAAATATTATAAAATAAATGTTTCAGAATGCTATGAATGCTTTGAGTAAATTAATATTAATAGTGGAGAATGGTATTCAAGAGTGGCTAAACATATTTAGAAAACAGACAACAGAGATTCCATAAAAGATTACTAATTAGAATGAAGTATATAATATAGTCAAGGCCCATGATCATTTTAAAGTGTGGTTTTATTAATGCACCTCAGGATAAGTGCCAGTCCTATTTTATCTTCTTCTGGAAGAAATACTGCCAATTGTAAATAATCACAGCAAAAGTTTCATTAGACAAAAATTATGTGTGTGTGGAAGGGAGGGGCTGAATCATTTATATCATACTGCAAATTAAACTAAATTCTTGAGCTGTATTAACAACACTGAACGACAATATTTCTTTCTAAAATTTTCTTTAAGGCAGATCTGTTTATTACTAACATAATGCAGTGTAGTGTTAGCAAATTTAACTGTTTTAGTTTCTCAGCAACAATAATACAGATGGTCAAAAATAGGCAACAAAATCTCTTTTCTAGTTCTTCTACCTGGCCACCATTTTAAAAACACAAGTTCTTCATATATATATATAGATATATATTACTGTATCAAAACACATTTTAACAGACTTCACAGCTCATTTAAAGCTTCAGTTTATAGTCATTCATGTGAAAGATTTCTGTATGGAATGTTCACTTAAATTCCTCACTGGGATTCCAGTATTCTTTGTCAGAAATGCAGAAGTCCTTCTTCAGTGCAATGCTAGACATTTTACCTTTGTTCATTCATGGTTTTCTTTCAAGGGTTTCCTAACTTCACTTTTGTATCTTCATTTTTGTTTGTTTGACTAATTTCCTTTAGTATATTTTCAGGTAAGGTAGGTTGATATCTGTATAAATAACCATATGGACGAAGATGATAAACGAGGTATTCTAACTCATACATAGTTGTAGAATCAACATAGTGAAAAGAAACTGCAAGATCAGAACAGCAACCAGGACCCTAAAAAAGGAGTGGAAACAGGCATTGTTAATAAACAGCACATTGCTAGCATATAATATTCACATACTTATAAAGGACAAACTAATTTTAAAATTATGCAAACATTAAAGCTGGCAAGGTAAAGCAGAGGAATCTCATTTACTAGACCTGTGGAGACATCCTAATGATTTAAAACTGAAATTGGTTCTAACTGAAACAATATTTCTAACTGAAACAATATTCTCTTACACTCTTCAGTGTTTCAGCAGATAAAATTTTTGAGATTTCTTCAAAGCAAAGGAACAGCTATACAAAGGACAAACCTTTCTCCAACATCCGCTTTCTCTTCCTCATTTTCTCACTGTAATTTTTTGCTTGACTCAGACTTGGAAAGAACCTATAGAGCATTCAATGACTTCAAAACCTTGCCCATTAGGTGTCTACAACCAAATACACTTCATCTATATATCAAGCCAAACAGTACAGTATTTGAGGCAAAGCTCTCAAGCTAGACCTGAGTTTGAACCCAAATTTGGCAGGATAGTATATGACCTTGAGCAAGTTATTTAATCTCTATAAGCTTTAATTTCCCCACCTGTAAAAGGTGGTTATTTAAAGGAGACAATATGTGTAAAATGCTTGGCATTACCCTTTCCTTAAAATAAATGCTCAATAAATGTTAGCTATTATTGACAGAAAAATTGTATCAGGTGGCCCTCAGGTAAGTAGGTCAGATTTAAACCTTTGTTCAGTTACGTAATTCTCATAAATTCCTAATAGAGTTGGTATGAGAACAAAGTTGAAAATAAAACAATAATACAATGAACAAGAAAACTAAGAAGATAGAAAAAGAGATAAATTAAACAGTCAACCTGGAGTCAGAATTGGGTATCTGGAGAATACTGGAGTCATCCATGTGATACCAACAAAACTTCAGGGTCCATCTGACATCTTTGTAAAGAATGAGGGAGACAGTCTGGCAAGTTCCAAGAGAAGATTCATATTGATTGAACTTTTAATAAATCTACTAATTCATGTTTGGAAGTATATACCTTACAGTGTAGTAAAAATTATCAAGAAACTGTCCATTGCATTTTCTCTGCTGTTATCTCTGAATTTTCCTTTGAAACACATACTGGACATGTGGATTCTTAGATAACCCTATTCTTACACTTTTAGGAAATATCAGAATAAAGGCAAATAGGAAAAATAACCAGATAAGTCAACTTGTGATTATCTAAACTCTGTTCAACAGATATTAAAAATGTAAGAAGAAATAGGTGAAATTTATTTGAATATATTTTATGTAACTAAAAACTTTCATCATACTGTTTTAGCATGTAGTAGTTTTTAAATGATTAATGAAACCATTCTTAAAATCAAGTGTATATTTTATATTTACAATCTGGAGTAACTACATTTCAAGTGCTCAGTGACCACATATACTTAGTGGCTACTATACTGTCCAGTGCATATTAAACTTAAAGACTAGACCAGTAATAGTTTTTAATAAATATTTTAAATAAGATTTACTGCATTAATTATATTATTCTTATTTATTTGTATTTTACTGTATGGTCAGGATTCTGTTACTGTTAAGCATTTATGCAATAAACGACAATAAAAGAAAAAAGCTATCATTATTAGAAAACAAGAGCTTGTAGACAATTACAGTTACCCAAAAAACTCAAGAATCTCAAGTGAAGAATCATCAGAAATAAAGAGGAATTCAGTTACAAAGTCAGATTTTAAAGATGCTTAAAAAGAAAACCAAACGAAGTTTTCATATATACCAGTAAAAAGGTAAGTTTTAAATAAGCACAAGTAGAGCAGTAGCAAAAATATTACATACCTATGGAAATAGTTTCTAAAACTTGACCAAAGGACCTAAAAGGCAACTTAAAAAAAATCCTGGGCAAAGATGTTATCTCTAAATTAATGAGTTTATATGCAAAGATAAAGATATGAGAGTTGCCAAAACACTTGGAAAGAAAGAGAGAAAAAAAAAGTTAATTTGCCCTTAGAATAACTTGAAACTACTGTAAAGCTACAAGGTTCAAAACAATATGGTGCTGGGCCAAAATCAAATTAGAACAATGGCACAGAATTGAAATCTTCAGATATAGCTCCTACTATAAGTAATGCTATAGTGTATGATAAAAGGGTATTTTAAATCAGTAATGAATTAAAAAATGGTACTAGAATAATTAGTTAATTTGGAAAAATGAGGAGCTCTCTATCTCAATTATGTACTAATATGTTTCAGATAGAATAAATAAAACTGAAAAATAAAATAATATTTGACCATTTCTGACCTATAGAAAAGTCTGTTTTTCATGTCGAGAGATATGTATGCAAAAAATTACACATGTATTTTAAATCTACTCATTGCAACATCTCTGGTGGAAAGTCTATTCCTAAGAAGGTGGAGTGGGAAGAGAATTGCTTAAGAGTCAGTTCTGAACAAGAAATTTAGGAATATGAATTAGAATATCTTATACCCTGACTTGTTAGATAAAAATTTTCTGTATTTTTAGTAATTAGTATATAGAAAAAAAATAGGGGAAAGACAACTTATTAAATAATACATGGATAACAATAGAATTTTCGGGGCTGGGCGCAGTGTCTCACACCTGTAATCCCAGCACTTTGGGAGGCCGAGGTGGGTGGATCACCTGAGGTTGGGAGTTAGAGACCAGCCTGACCAACATGGAGAAACCCTGTATCTACTAAAAATACAAAAAATTAGCAGGGTGTTGTGGTGCATGCCTGTAATCCCAGCTACTCAGGGGGCTGAGGCAGGAGAACTGCTTGAATTCAGGAGGCGGAGGTTGCAGTGAGCCGAGATCGCGCCATTGCACTCTAGCCTGGGCAACAAGAGTAAAACCCCATCTCAAAAAAAAAAAAAAAAAACATAGAATTTTAGTTTATGTTAGAATCTCCTGATGGAGAACAGACAATGTCAGAATGATGGGTCAATTTTGGTACTTTGAATTCTGTTTTATGGTCAACATAATGGGATAAATTTTTATAGAAAGAACAAATTTGCCATCCATTTAATAAACAACTACAATGTAAATAAAGGATGCACTATATTTTGTTTATATAAAGTATATTGTTAGGTATACTTCATTTGTAAACAGAAATTGTGGACAGTACTCTCAAAAGGAAGGAAGGCTATTTTGCTGTTTACAAAATAATGACAATTATGATATCCCCTTGCTACTATTGTATGTGTACCCAATATCAGATACTCTTGGTAAATTCTTATATGAATTTGGATGTATTTGCTACGTTTATATTCTTGAATTTGGGTATATTTTTCATATTGGAAAGGTAGTGGCGGGCACCTGTAATGCCAGTTATTCAGGAGGCTGAGGCAGGAGAGTCGCTTGAACCTGGGAGGCTTGCAGTGAGCCAAGATTGCACCACTGCACTCCAGCCCGGGCAACAGTGCGAGACTCCATCTCAAAGAAGAAAGGAAGGAAAAGGTCAAGTCATCTTGGAATGGTCAGAATATACTAAGAAAAGTTTACATCAAAAAAGCAAAGTAGTACTCTCATTAAAACAGAAAAACAGACTATCAAAAGTTCCTTTTAAAGCTGATTACCTAAAGCTTGGGTCAGAAGTTCTAGGCCAGGGTTTCTGAACTATGGCACTGCTGATGTTTTGGGCTAGAGTAATTCTTTGTTGTAGGAGGCTATCCTGTGCATTTTAGGATATTTATCATCTAGTAAGTTTATAATGTAGTGGATTTCTATCCATTAGATGCCAGTAGCAACCTCCTAGTTGTAACAACCAAAAATGTCTCCAGACCTTGCAAAACGTCCTCTGGGGGCAAAATTGCCCTGGGTTGAGAACCACTGTTACAGATGATGATTTGAAAGTGCTGCCTTATGAGTAGCACGAAGTGTATTATTTATATGCTAGGTCCAGAGAGAGGTAAGCACAGAGAACTAGTGACTTGCCTAAAGGCATTATTAATCATGAACAGAATTGCGTCTAAAAGCTAGGTTTCATGATTCCTGGTCTCATTCAGTTATTTACTGAAGCAATGATTTAATAGTGAACATAGCAGATACGTAATTAACACTGATCAGCCTCAATGTTGTGTGAAAAGGGCAAACTGTAGAAAGATGCTTATTTAAAAATCTGAAAAACAGTACTATATATTATTTGTGGATACATAAACATGTAGGACAAATATAAAACATTCATGGTAATGAGTAATATTAAATTCATGACGGTGGTTAACTCCAGGTAAGGAGATTGGAGAGGGTACACAGGCCTCAACTACAGCATTATTTTTCTTTAAAAAACTGAAATGTGGCAAAAGATTAAAATTTGGTAAAGATGGGGGATGAGTACAAGGTATATTATTCTGAAACATCTTTACAAGTGGAATACTTCATAAAGTAATGTACTTTAGATAAAATTCTCAGGAATGTAAGCTAAGATGTCAAATGTGAGCCAAGGCTTATTAAATGCTTACTGTGTGAAAGGCTGTACTATATTGTAATTACAACTAAATAAGACAGGTACATCATGTCCATCTTACAAATGAGGAAACTGAGGTTCAGAAGTCAGACAAATCCTGTCCATCCAAGGTCGTTCAGCTATTAAGTGGGAGAGCAGGATTTGACTCTAGGTCTTTCTGAACCTCCAAGTCTTTTCACGTCTTGCTCATGATGACTAGAAGTCTCTTTACGCAGATCTTCACACAGGTTGCTCTTTAATATCACTCAGGTTTCTGCTCAAAAATCACCTCCTGGAGAGGCCTTCCTTAATCACCCAAACCAGAGGACTCTACCCCACTCTGGGTCACTCTCCATCTCCTTACTTGGCTTATTTTTCTTCAGGGCACTTATCACTAAAATCATTTTATATCTTTACTAGTCTGCCTGTTTTTTGTACATCTCTTCATCCAGAATGTAAGATTCATAAGAACCGGAACTTGGCTCTGTTTACTTCCACATTCTTAGTGCCTGGCATATAATAGCAACAACAGATATCTGCCAAGTGGCTATTGCTGATGTCCCTGTTCTCATCTATTTTGTTATACTGCTACTCTATTTAAAAAGGCTAAGAAAGAGTCCTAGTTATTGGTCCTAAAGAACATACACATATTAACAAGTTTTTATCAATAAAATTCAGTCATTCCAAATGTTAATGTAGTAATAGAATTTCTAAACTTACCTCTATAGGAGGGTAATAGTTGTAATTCCAGTACCAAAAGGTTCTAGGTAGATAACCTTTAATTAAATGGTGTTCTGGCACAAAGGGATGAAAAGTTTCTTTTCCAGTAGTATCTCTGGAATCTCCTGCTTGTACATTTATAATTTCCATGCATTTCCCCAGTGCTAAGTCTTCAATGGAGGAAGTATGTGTACACTTGTCTGTTTTAAATGCATCAACAAATCTCTTCAAGGCTTCTTTGCTTAGTACATATCCTGCTCCTCCACTCATGTAGCCCTGCTTTACATAGGGCTTAAATCTTCTCCCAAAGTAAATGGGTTCTTTAGGGTCATATTTTGCAAGAAGCCATCTCAAATTGTCTAGTATGACATATGTGTCGTCATCTGCTTTCAAAAACCAATCAGCATCTTCTAAATAATGTTCATGAACATACTGAAAAGCTTTAATTGTTTTCCAATATAGTTGATCTCTGCCTTCTTTGGTTTTCAATCCCACAGCAGGGAAGTCTTTATTTTCTTCTGAGCTCATAAACAACACTTTGTTACAACGCTGGGCCCATGTAGCTTTGACATGTTTGGCCTTTTTCTCTAGGTTTTGAGGGCCTGTCATAACCCAGCAAAGAATTTTAACTTTCTGATAGAGGTTTTCAGCGATGTCTGTGTTCTCATCTATTAAACAAAACATTTAAAAAAGTTATTTACATAAATGTAAAATCCAAATATTAATAAATTATATTGAAGAAAGCATTTTCTTAATTTCAAAAGCCCTATATATCCCTCTATTAGTGATTTAGCCAAAGGAAAGCAAAACTCAACCTAATGTGAACTGACACTCTGATTTATTGGTTTTCTGTCAATGTTGTCCAGAACATCACTGGAGCTAATAAGAGTCGACATGATGATTTAAATTCTTACTTCTTGAACTGTGGTTTACTGATTGAAAGCAGCAGCATCACCGGAAGCTTGTTAGAAATACATACTCCTAGGCCCCATCCCAGACCTACTGAATCGGAATCAGCATTTTAGTAAGTTCTCCTGGTGCTTCATAGGCATTTTAAGTGCTGCCTTAAATAGTCTCTGCTTGGCATTTCATATAAGAAAGCTTCAGCTGGTTTTCAACAGATTATTGACAGAAATTTCTCACTGCTCTGAATGAGTTTCTGAAGAGCAGGAAAGACATGCTGCTGAAGTGGCAGTTCATTTTTGAAGTTCACAAGAATCCACTATTAAGAATTTCTACAAGTACTCTGAAGTGGTGACAGTTCAAAGCACAGGAGTTTGAGATTCCTTCCTGATAGTAACATACCTTATTCCAAAACGCAAATCTGCCAGTCAGAAACAGAACACAATGGTAGACTTGAGAATCGCAAGACTGGCTAGAGCAGTGTTCTTTAAACTACTGGTTTGCAAAGAAATAAGGAGCTTATACCGGAATATAAAGCAACACATTACTCTGAAAAAGACCTACTATCAGAACCAACCAGCCAAACAAAATGTCCACTTAACTAAGCAGTAAGCTTAGGGACTTAATTTACATCCTAGTGTAAGCTCATTATCTTAGGTAGGCAGTTTACAAACTGTCAGGCCAGGACCACATTTTGAGTAGCACTGGTGTAGAGGAAGAGCTCAATTGTGAGATTTTAGATGAGTACTTCTCAAGCTATCTGTGGTGAAAGGCCAATTTTTTTTTCTAACAGAGGTCTACAATTGTGTAAATATGATAAAAATGAATTATGAGAAAAATAAAACTAAAAGAAATATAAAACACAAGCCCTAAAGTTTTATTTTTAGCTTCAGGCAAAATTAATTACAATAAAAGTTTCTGCTTACTCCCAAATAAGCAAACATTCTCTAGTTATAGATCAGAATGGGTCTATGAAGCAACTTTGAATAGTGATGTTCTGGGCAGTATCCTGATGAAGCATGTGCTTAAAATTAAGGTCAAACAGTAAATTACAGAAGCTTAGGCCCATGAGAAATTAACAATTAGTTAACCAGTTGAGGGGGAATAATGGGAAAAGCTGGGTAGAATATAAAAGTATTCTCATGTCCCTCTGAATAACAAGATTCACAATCCAGAAGGACAAAAACAGACAAAATCACCCTACTTTCAGTCAGAAAGCATTGACATCTCACATCCTTGAGAAGCCCAATTTCTTGGCTACACATATATACCAAACCCTGAATGGATAGGAATGGTAAGAATCCCCAGTCTGTTTCACTCAGGCAAGGCAGTTTTGTCCTCACTACTGAACTTGATAAATAATTTTTCATTCATGAATTACTTTGTACTGGGCATGGGCTGGCATAGGAGATGAAAAAAATGAGTAAGACACATTTCCTGCTGCAGAGGAATTCAGTCCATTCAGAGAGCCTGACACACAAACCAGTAACTGCTAAATACTAAGAGATGTTAATATTATGAACAAAGGGTTCAGCTGCTGAAGGAAAATAAAGTAGTGGCTAATAAACCCTATAGAGCAGTACATGGGGACCTGGGTAGAACAAAGAATAGAAAGATAAAGCAATACTAGAAAAAATAAACAGATGATGCAGAAAATAGGTTATAAGTTCACCAAAAGGAATGATGAAGTTTGGTTGAGTGCAGGTACATAAGTATAGCTGCAGGCCTGAATCAGGGGAAATGCACTGTGGACTGAGAGGAAAAGAGATGAAAAATGGTAGTAGCATTGTTAGAATGTACCAACATATGGGATTGGCTAGCATGTGAAGGCAAGCACCTATCATGATTTCATAGTTTCTGGCATAGAGAGATAGTAATGAGCTATATAAAATAAAGAATAGAGGAAGAAGAGCAACTTCCAGGAGTAGGAAGGAAAAGAAAAGGAGACTTAATTTACACATGTTGAGTCTGAAGGGAGTAGACAAACTTTTAGCATATCCCACATTTTGTGGGCCACTGAGCTGGACAAGTATCCATCTAATACATGTGCCTGTAGTGAGGCCTAGTACGGCTTACTGTTAGTAGGGAAGCTTGGCTCCAATTGATCATCTAAAGACATGTAGCTATGCTACAGGGCAAATACACGGTGACCAAACTGTTCCGTAACAACACAGAACACCTGCTCAGAGATGAATTACTGTTATATAAACAATCATAAAACACGACATACTTTGTCATAGTATGCATGTGCTTGCTAGTTGATAAAACTGAACCAGGCTTTGAAACCTCAACCTTCAGCATATGCTTGAGAGGTAGTGAAGAATTTACTAGCGCGAAGAGAATAGAAACAAATGAATAGTGAACCCTCTGCATCCCATAATTCCAACTGTTTTCAAGCTACTTATATTACTTTCTGTCAAATAAACCAATTTTGCAGAAATCTTTGCACTGTGTTAATGTCTTCTCACAATGTCTGGAACTGGGCTAAAGACAGCAGGAAATAAATGGAAATTAAAATTATGAGGGTTGATGATGTCACATGGACAAATAGCTAAAGGACAGAAACTTGGAGAAAACCAACACAAGGGGCACAAAGAACTCAACTAATTGGACCTAGAAAAACATTTTCAAAAACAAATCTAATTTGAATAGTTATGCCCTTCCCCAAATCATGGTTTCTGAACCATTTCTACTTAAAAACAAATTCAAAATTAATATCTTATTTCCTAAATAAATCCGGGTTTTAGCAACTCCCTTCTCTTGAGGCAAACCAATAATTGTTATTTAACATCTGGAATATATAGCTCATTTTAATTAGCAGATATGGACAGGGATATGATGAACTTTAGACTAAAGTACTGCTGATGTTTATTCCTTAATAAAGTAAACCATACCTTTATGTTGGTTAGAATCTGCATTGAAGTTCATTTGTCCTTCTAGATGATTCTCTCCATTATCATCTGAATGCCTCGCATGAGGATCATTATGAAGAACATTAGGCTGGGTGTCACCCTGTTCTCCCAACAAAATACTAAATAGCTGAGAACATAAAAGAAATCCTATTGCTGATCCACAGAGGAAGATTAAAATATTCAGCCAGGATTTAGAGGCCATTTCCCGAAAGTGTATTTCTGTAAGAACAAAAATTAGCAGGATGTTATAAAATCAAAGCTATATACATACCAGGAGTAAAAAGTCTGATAACACTTAGCTATAATGGAAAGTTAATTTCTTTCATATAAGAGAAGATTTCTAACAGTATTTAGCTTTTTATTATTTATGAGTTTACCCCTCTGTTTGCTGCTAAAACAGCACTTTATGGAAAATCCATAAAAACAGAATAGTTAATTAGCAGGCCAGTCATTGTTGGCATAGGGTATGGATAAGTACGTCAGTATTGCACACAGAATTTCCTATACTTTCCACCAGGATCCTTTGTGGATCCAAGACTACTTGTCATCTTGTTTTTCTTTCTTTGCTGTCAACTTTCAGTACTGAAGTCTACTTCTTTTTCAACCACCACTCATTCCCCAACCCAAAAGTTAGCAAAAACCTTTCTGTAAAGAACTACAAATAAAGTATTTTAGGCTTTTTTTGTCTCATGTGGTCTCTGTTACATCCTCTTTTTAAACAACCCTTTACAAATATAAAAAACATTCATAGCTTGTGGAAGACTAGGCTCAGCACAGTTTGGGGACCCATGGGCCAAAGCTGGCCTGCCATCTATTTTTGTAAATAGAGTTTTACTTGAACACACCCATGCCCATTCTTTTATGTAATGACTATGGCTACTTTTGCCCTAAAACAGCAGAGTGAATAGCTACAATAGAGGCGATATGTTTCACAAAACCTTACATAGCCTTTTATAGAAAAGGTTTGCTGGCCAGGCACAGCGGTTCATGCCTGTAATCCCAGCACTTTGGGAGGCTGAGGTAGGTAGATCATTTGGAAGTCAGGAGTTTGAGACCAGTCTGGATAACATGGTGAAACCCTGTGTCCACCAAAAAATACAAAAATTAGCTGGGCTTGGTGGCACACACCTGTAGTCCCAGCTACTTGGGAGGCTGCAGTAGGAAAATTGCTTGAACTCAAGAAGGCAGATGCTTGTTGAACTGCCCCACAACCAAACCTAATGGCCCTTTTTAAGGGTTTGTTAACAATGACTACATGGTGAAGTTATACATTTCTATTAAATTCCTTTTAAGATTGGTCTTAACTCTATAGTTTCCTAGTCCTCAAGATAAGCTGCTGTCCATACATTATTTCATTTTAAATGAAATTTTATTTGTATATCCTTTTTCATTCTCACTAAGGCCATTTTGCAGATGAAGAAAGAAAAATTTAAAAAAACTAACAGGTAACTCATACAGGTTGACACAATCAGAAGGAGCCACAATTTGAATGCAGGTCTGTGTGCTTAAAAAGCCCATGCCTGGCTGGGCGCAGTGACTCATGCCTGTAATTCTACAACTTTGGGAGGCCGAGGCAGGTGGATCACCTGAAGTCAGGAGTTCGAGACCAGCCTGGCCAACATGGTGAAATCCCATCTCTACTAAAAATAGAAAATTAGCTGGACATAGTGGCATGTGCCTGTAATCCCAGCTACCTGGGAGGCTGAGGCAGGATAATCGCTGGAACCTGGAGGCAGAGGCTGCAGTGAGCCGAGATCATGCCACTGCACTCCAGCCTGGGT
>NW_022436959.1:29989601-30106204 GCF_009761245.1 Sapajus apella
ACACACACACACACACACACACACACACACACACACACACACACACACACACACTTGAAGACAGTGGTAAGATATCAAGGCAGTGAGAATTAGTAGGACCAAATTTGGAAGAAGAAAGAAGAGAGGCAGACCAGACATCTGGCATAGCTCTGTCCTCAAGACAATTCTCAGAGAGAAAACAGAGCTGAAGGGCAATGAAGCTAAGCAAAAATTAATGTCCAAAGTCGCTTAGGAGAAGAGGTCCTGGTAAACACCTAGGCTCTTATAGAGGACTCTGAAAGGCTACAATCTGAAAATAAGAACAGAACAAAAATAGACCAATCTTTACAAGGGCTGAAGTCTATGTTGGAATCATCTCAGCCTCTGACTGGATGATCTGCCCTACCTAGCCTGATTGCAAAAATATTTTCCTGGAGAAATATAAAATCATAAAGAACCTCAAATTATCATTACTTTTTTTTTTGGTATACGGACATGGACAAAATTTTGGCACACAATGTCCAAAATAATAACCAAATATCAAGATGAAAATTGTGATTAAACACAAAAAAGTAGACAATAGAAACAGAATCAAAAGACTCAAGATTTTCATGTCATTAACTCTGAAATAACTGCTCTTAATAAAGTCAAAAATTCAATGGCAAGATTAAGAAATTAGGCATAGAATAGGCACAGCTGAAGAAAAAAAATTAATAAACTAAAAAGGCCAGAAGAAAATATGCAGAATAAAGTGTGGAAAAACAAAAGGAGAAAAAGAATTGAGCAAAAACATAAGAATAAAATGAAAGGGTCTAATGTAAGTGTTAACTGGGACCTTTGAAGGAAGAGACATGTAACTCAGGAGAAGTGGTATTTAAAGAAATAATGACTGAATATTTTCCAAAACTGACAGAGTACCAACCCTCATATTGAAAAAATCTACAAATCCCAATGAAGATTTAAAAGAAAAAGAAAACATTACCTAAGTATATCAAACTACTGAAAACCAAGGACAGAGAAAGAAAGCTTAAAAGGAGTAGTAAGATTGACAGCTGACTTTTTAGCAGCAACAACAGAATCAAGACTGCAGTGGACGATTTTTAAAGGGCTAAAAGAACAGAACTACCAACCTAGCATTCTATACCCAGCAAAAATGTCCTTCAAAAATGAACCTTATAAAGATGTTCAGAAAGACAAAATGTAAGTGAATTTATCACTAACAAGTCTATTCTAAGAGAAATTCTTCAGGCAGAAGGAAAAAAATTTCAAATACAAATTCAGAGATGTAGGAAGGAAGAGAGAGTAATAAAAAGGGTATGCATTAATGATGTAAATAAGTCCAAATAAATATTGGCTATATAAAACATTTTTTGAAAGTCTCACAAGATAACAGTATTATTACCATTAAAACAAATTATAAAACTGGCATCAAAAAGTGTAAGGCGAATCCATAGAGCTTAAGTGTTCTAAAGTCATTTCACTGTCTAGGAGTTGTTAAAAAAAAAAAAAAAGCTAATTAACAATAAACTTAAAAAGACCAAGGATGCATAATGTAATCTCTAATTGTTAAAAAAAAAAAAAAAGTAAAAGAATGTAATTAAATTCAAATGGAAAAAATACCCCAAATCAAGGCATGTTAAAAAAAAATGGCGGAATATGGATTAGATGGGACAAATAGAAAATAAATAGTAAGGTGGCTGATTTAAGCCCAAACATACGAATGATTATATTAAAAGCAAATAGCCTAAAAACTCCAATTAAAAGATGAAGATTGCTAGCCTGACTCGAGAGAAATTTCAGCTTACAAGAGACACACATCAGATATATTCATAAACTTGAAAGCAAAAGAATTGTTGAAAACAAAAGATATACCATACAAACAGTAATAAAAGGAAAGCTATTATGTTGATATCACAAAAAACAAACTTGTAGTTACATGGCCTATTCTCTGTGATATTTATTAGGCTCTACCTTTATGATTTTATATACTTTTCTGTATTAACATTTATTTCAGTAAAAAGTGTATACATAAATCCCTTCATGTGTCCTCTTTATCCCATTAAGCACATACTTAATACATTCATATTTGATATAAAAATATATATCTCAAAATCTACAAGTAAAATTGACCTGCCATGAAAACACACCATGTTTATGCTGTATTACGTCAGGCTCTCTCCTGTATTGTAATTCCAGTTCAGGAAAAACAACCCTAAGAGAGGAGAGGAGAAGTAGAGGAACAGCACAGTGTAAGAAAAGTTGCTCAATATCTTGAGATGTAAATTACCCACCTGAAATTATCATATACTTGTTTACACCTTTTGCTCTATCTTAACTGTACCATCAAGTTCAGAAAGGTAAGCCTTCTTGGATGATGAGTATATAGGCCCCACTCGACAATCTCTCTTAGAGAGATTGTTGTTATACTCACTATAAACCTTCAATCAAATTTCCCACAGGAAAAGCAAAAACAAGTTTACCATGTCTTTCTGCTGTTTTCCCTGATGAGGGGGTCTCAAATTCTCCTGCACTATTGCCCCCTTTCCCTCATTCTGATTAGCTTTTAGTGAAATCTTTATATCCAAAAGACAGAATCAAAAATATCATATCCCTCCTGTCTTAAGTGATTGTTTTGAAATTCTAAATATCTCCATTGTCTGAGGCCCAGTTCATTAAACTTTGCTGTAACCAGAAATCTTGGTTTGGAATTTCATTCAAACAGCCAAAGAGAACTGACAAGTCCTTCCTTTAACAGTATATGTGATTAAAACAATCTACAATAGAGGTATGTAATGTGAAAGTACCATGAATCAAAAACATGAATCTAAGAGAAGTAAATGAAAGGTGTTACAACTCTTAATTTCTTGTGGAGAAAGACTAGCAGAATACGATTGAAGCAGTGAACCTGCAGGAAGACTTTTAAGGTAACATTAGCAGAAATTTAATAAACTGAGGTGTCATCTAGGAGCCATACTGTAAGCAACTCTCTACATTCTCTGATTCACTGACAATTTGCCTTACAGCATGCTGATCTTGATTTTCCATTGCTTTTTGTCCTAGCTATGATTTTGCTTTAATACCATATATAGCAACTTCACCATCTCAGAAAGGGACAAAGACAAATGATAACTTCAGTGCTGCAGAGTCTACCTCTCCTGGCATTGGAGAAGAAAGCAGTAGTCACAATGCCATTCAGTACCACTCAGGCAGAAAGCACCGTGATTGAGAAGAGGAAGGACTGCAGGACCAGAGAAAATTCCTTTTTCTATCACCACAGTGGACATCTGAAGTTAAAGAAGTACTAACCCAGCTCCAGCAACTATGAATACTAACATGCAACTCAATCATTTTCCAAGGAGATGTTGAGCTTCAGAACTAACCTACTCCTACAGCACAAAAAAAGAGACTGTTTGTGGAAAGCTATTGAAGTACTTATGGACAGAGTTTTCTCAGCTGAAGAGGCACTTTTTAAGCAAGGCTTCTATCCTGGGGTGAGTGGAGGGAAAATTGACTTTTTGATGTTACCTAATTTGTTTTTAACTGTAAAATGTTTTGTGATGCTGTCTGATGCCTATCATATTCTTACTCTTTCTTCCTCCCCAGAGTATCAGCACACTCAGAATGTGTTGGCTCCTCTGTGCTGCTTTTACCACATTCTCTTCCAATTTCAAGGTCTCCTGCCTTATGACTAAATAACTGTAAACTCTCATTTTTGTTTCCTGCTCCTGGGATAAAATAGCCATCTCGTGGGGGTGGAACATACCCCAAAGCTCACTCACAATACTTGGCAAAAATCATCATGTCCACAAGAGTGTTGAGGTAGACTAGACTGGAAAAAGACATAGCTTAACCACACTGCACATTAGGAGGGCTTAAATACATATTTCTTTGAATTGGGTGGGGGAAACTTTTTATGCCAAGTGCTTCCAAACCTGATGTGTAATCAGAATCACTTGAATATTTTCAAAGTAAAGATTTCCAGGCTTCACGACTGAGGTTTCAGATACAAAAGAACTGCTAGGACAACTAAAATTCATATTTTAAATTTATTTTTAAAGGGACAGATTTGTGTTATTCATTATTAAAAAATATTCAAGCAGGAGAGAAATGCATTTAGAAGGAAGAAATCATCACAAACCCTACTACCCAGAAACAACAATTTTAATATTTGGTGATTATCATTAGACACAGAGAGATTAGCAAACTTCCCAGAGTCACACTAGCAATCTGAATCAAGAATTCAGACTCTTAACCACTTTGCTATTATGTCTTAGTAGTTTTTTTGGTATTTATAACAGAACAACTGAAACTAGGTAATTTATAAAAAGAAGGAATTTATTTCTTACAGTTATGGAGGCTAGGAAGTCCAAGGCCAAAGGGGGCACATCTGGTAAGAGCCTTCTTGCTGTTGGGGACTCTTCTCTGAAGAGTCTCTAGGGTATCACATGGCATAAGGGATACACATGCTAATGTGTTAGCTTACGTTTGTTTCTCTTCCCTTTCTTTATAAAGCCAACAGTTCCCTTCCCATGATAACCCATTAATCTATTAACCCATTAATGCATTAAACCATTCATGAGGGTAGAGGTCTCATAAACCAATCACCTCCTTAAAAGTCCTACCTATTATTGCCAAACTGGGGATTAAATTTCAACGTGAGTTTTCAAGAGGTCAAATATTCAAACCATAGCACTACAGTTTTACAGAATGGGAATTAGTCATCTCGTTTTTAAAGATTTAAATATTAATTAGATTTATTTGAATTTATAGGAAATAAAGAAAAGGAATCTAAAATATCCCTATGTCACCTAGACATTTGTAATATGACCCCCATCCTCTAAAGGATCCCTCTAAAAATTATGAAAGGTTTACAAAAAACAGAAAGCAGTTGGAGGCCTCTTATTTAACTACATAGCTCAATTTTAGGCAGTATCTACTGATATCTTGATGTGAAATGTGGAAATCAGCATGGATACACACATGTACATATTTATATACACAAAAATATATTCAAAATATATTCCCTCTTCTAAACATATTAAAATAATTTTTGATACATTTTTTCCAAATATTTGCCTATGAAAGTGATATAAATCTTACAGTGACACACCTTACATTTACATATACAGGACATGTGAGGTACCATGTTAGAAATTTGTTTTTCCTGATCCTCACAGCATCCTGAACACTTGATAGCAGTACCCCCTACATATTACAGATGAAGAAACTGAGTATGAGAGGTTAATTAGATTGACCCAAACCAGCCAGCCAACAATGTAAATTGGAATTTTCACCCTCATTTCATTTAAAGTTCATTAGTTTTTCCACTATACCTCTTTCTCACCTATACTTGTCTATTAACTTTCCATATCCTTTCCCTTTCTCTCTAAAAGGACTTTTAAATGGCATACTTAAAAGGTTATACCACCAGTAGGTCCAACAAGAAACCACTTTTACTCTATTTATAAAGCTTGAGGTGAAAATAAGATACTGAAAAGTCCACTGGGTCTAAGAGTGGACTGGGAAGGTGTTAATATTTGCTGAGAGACTGGAACTGGTTTCAGACTAAATGTTCATGCCTCTGCGCTTTACAGTAATCTTGCCATTAAAAAACTCAAATGTTTCTTTATATAAATTCTTAAACACAAAAGACAAACACACTGCTACAAACTTAATCCACATATTGTTTTCAGTATACTTTTCAATAAACAAAAATAAACTTATTAAGTAGAACTTTACTTGCAATAAACCCTCTATAGTTTTCATCTAATTTTAGGGAATATTTATATTGTGTTTCTTCCAGTTCCTGGTTGTAAGTAGGGGTAAGATGCCAAGCTGAGACATAAGTTTTAAAGTTCAAAAAGTATTTACCAACATAAGGCAGTATGCTATATACTGGGAACAGCAAAAAGCAAGTACCTTTCCCTGCTTTCATTGAGTTGAATCTTGTTAATGATACAGAAAAATAAAAATAGCAAAGAAAGAGATCGGAAACAACAGAACGGCACGCCTAAAGCAGTGTTAAGAGGAAAACTTCCAGCACTAGCTGCTTACATTAAAAAAGACAGAAAGTCTCAAATTGATTATTTAAGCTCCTACCTCAAGACTCAACAAAAAGAGCAAAATAAACCCAAAGCGAGAATGAATAAAATAATAAAGAGCAGAAGTTAATAAAAATTAAAATAGAAAAACAATGAAGACATTATCCTAAGAGAACTAACAAAGGAACATAAAACCAAATGTTCTCACTTGTAAGTGGGAACTAAACACAGAGTACACATGGATACAAAGAAGGGAATTAACAGACACCAGAGACTACCTGAGACTGGAGGGAGGGAAGACGGTGGGGACTATGCTTAAATACACCAAACCCCCATGACACGGAATTTACCTCTATAACAAACCTGTAAATGTACCCTGAAACTAAAATAAAAGTTGGAAAAAAAAAATGAATGAAACAAAGAGCTGGTTCTTTGATAAGATTAATAAAATGGAAAGCCTCTAGCAAGACTGAGACACAAACTACCAATAGTAGGAATAATACAGGGGATATTTCTACTGACCCTGCAGACATTAAAGGATAATAAGGGAATACTACAAACAGATGAAATGGACCAATTCCTTGAAAAACCACAAACCATCACAATCCACTGAATATGAAATAGATGATTTGAATAGCCATATAATTATTTACAGAAACTGAACTCACAATTTTAAAACTCCCCTCACCCCACCAAAAAAATCTCCAGGCCCAGATGGTTTTATTGGAAAATTCTAACAGATGTTTCAAAAATTATTTTTTAACATTTTAACATCAACTTTGTACAATCTCTTCCAAAAAGCAGAGGAGGAGAGCAGAATTCCCAATTCATTTTATCAAGTTCCTATTACCCTGATACCAAAATCCAACAGGCAGTACAAAAAACAACAACAACAACAAAAAACACTACAGACCACTATCCTTCTCAGAAATACAGAAACAAAAATATACTTAAAAGTATGAATTAGCATGTTTATTCTGAGTATGTAAGGCTGGTTCAATATTCAAAAATCAACACATGGTTCATCCTATTAACAAACTAAAAAGAAAAATCACACAAATGAAAAGATGCAGAAAAAACACTTGACAAAATCCGATACTCAATCTTGACAAATAACTCTCAGAAAAACAAAAACAGAAGGAATTTCCTTAACTTGATAAAGAACATGTATCAAAAACTAACAGCTAATGCTACATGTAATGGTAAAAGACTAAATGTTTTCACGTTAAGATCATGCACAAGGAAAGGATGTCCATTCTCATCACTCTTACTCAATACAGCACTGGAAATTCCAGCCAATATAATAAAAAAAAAAATTAAAAAGAGAATGAAAAGGCATACGGATTGTAATGGAAAACATGAAACCATCCCTACTTGCAGATTTGTAGATAATGTGACTGTGAAGAAAATATCAAGGATTTTGTGAAAAGAAATATCCTAGAATGAGTAAATTCCACAAGGTCACAGGATATAAGATACACATGCCAAAATAAATTGTATTTCTATATACTAATAGTGAACACCAGGACACTAAAGTAATAAAATACCATTTGCAATTGCTCAAAAAAACATGAATTACTTATGTGTAAAGCTAACAAAACATATATATGACTTGTATGATAAAAGCTAAATAATGCTAACGAAGAAAAATAAGATCTGAATAAATGGGACTCATACTGCATTCACAAAATTAAAAACTCAGTAAAGACGTCAATTCTCCCCAAATTGACATGCATGTTTAATGCAATTTCTACTGAAGTTCTAGCAAAATTTTTTTGTAGAGACAGACAAGATTATTCTAAAATCTGTAAGTTAAGGCAAAAGAAGTAGAATAGCTACAATTCTAAAAAATGAGAAAAAGGGGAGGAATAAGTCACCTGAGTTCAAGACATCACATGGCTATAAAAATCAAGACCTTATAGTTCTGGTAGATAAACAGACACATGGATGGATCAATGGAGCTGAATAGAAAATGCAGAAACAGACTCACATACATCTGCTTGACTGATTTTTGACAAAGGCACAAAAGCAAGTGATGGAGCAAAGACAGCCTTTTCAACAAATGAGAGTAGACATTCCTACACAAAAAATAAACTTAGACAGAAGTCTCACACCTGAGACAAGAATTAACTCAAAATGATCATAAACTTAAATGTTAAAACATGCAAGTATGAAACTTTTAAGAAAAAAAGCATTTGGTATTTAGAGCTAGGAAAAGAGCTCTTTGACTTGGAAACAAAAGCACAATTTATAAATGGGAAAAACTGATATTAAACTTACTAAAATTAAATCTCTCGCTCTGTGAAAGACCCTATTAACAGAATGGACAAACTACAGACTGGAAGAAAATATTTGCAAAGTACATGTCTTAGATCATTTTCAGCTGCTATAACAGAATAGCACAAACACGGTAATTTATGAAGAACAGAAGTTTCTTTGGCTCGCAGTTTTGGAGGCTGGGAAGTCCAAGAGCATGGCACTGGCACCCAGTGAGGGGCATCCCATGGTGGAAGGCATCACATGGCAAGGAAGTGTGCAACAGATAGAGAGAAAATTAGGCCAAACATCCTTCCTATCAAGAGCTTACTCCTGTGATAATGACATTAATCCATTCATGAGGGCAGAGCGTTAATGACCTAATTGCCTATTAAAAGTCCTACCTCTTAATACTGTTACAATGACAAATTTCAACATGAGTTTTGGAGGGGACATTCAAACCACAGCAACACATATCTGAAAAAGAATTCCCTTCTAAAGCATATAAAGAACTCTCAAAACTCAAAAGCAAAAAACCAAAAATAAGAAAAAAATACAATAAAAAATGGGCAAAATACATTTCACCAAAGATCTATAGATGACAAACAAGAGCAGGAAAACATATTCAACATCATTCATCATTAGGAAAATGGCAAACTAAAACTGAAAGAGTCCTCTGCATACCAATAAAGATAGCTAAAATTTAAAAAAATAGTGACACCACCAAATAAATGTTGGTGAGGATGTAGAGAAACTGAATTACTATACATTGCTAGTTGGACTATAAAACAGTGCCAAACTACCACGGATCAAAGGTAACTATGCACGGAAAAATATGTTCCAACCCATTAAACTAACCCATTTTGTTAACTAAGTACACTATTCATCTTGACAAAATGGGAAATATACCACACAAATTTGAATGATATACCCCCAATCTGGTAAAGCTTCCCACCCCCACACACACCCGACCCTCCTGGAGTCTTTTAAAAAATCACAGAAAAGAACAAGACAAATCTCTACTTGCAGTTGCCCCAGGTTCCAGATCTCCTATTTAACTTTCTCAGGCAGCTAAATGTCTAGAAAGACAACCAGCAGCAGCATAAAACTCCAGCTAAAATTTAAAGGGAATGATCCAAATGATGTATAAAACAATTGTATGTAGAAAGAAGTAAAAAAGATTTCCATCCACACATTTCTTAAGCAAGACTAGCTAGAATTGATTCTATTTTAAAAATAAATAGAAATGAATCGACCCTACATAAAAATCTTGCAGTGGAAAAAAAAAATGAAACACATGATACAAAATAGAGGTAAAAGACACAGTTCTGAATACTTATTCCGTATAAAATAAGAAAGTCATAAACCATACAGAACTGTTTTGTACACATTTAGGAACTGAAGAGATTAAAGAAATTACAGAGAAGATGACAGATATGAAAGACAGGCAATGTATAGCCAAAAGAGGAAGCACTTATATTCCAAAAAGTAATAGAATAGGAAAAAAGGCTAATCTATAATAAAAGAAAATGCAGTGAAATGAAGGCCATATATCTGAATATTTAAAGGCCTCATATATGAACCAGAAAAATGCAGCATATACACAGATCAGTATTTAAAAGTATCCTGACCTTTACTCTTAAACTTTTTAAGTATCCAGGAAAAAGGCAAACAAGCAAGGCAAAGGAAAGGCATTAGGCAGAACTACAAAGGAAAAACAGGCAGCTTTCTCCTATCATCATATGGCAAAATAAATGCTGTAAAAACGAAAGTTTTGAATGGGAAAACATATGCTTACAATCTCAGATAATTAGCAAGCTGTCATTCAAGAATCAAAATCATAGGAAGACATTTTCAAGTATATAAGAACTAAGTACCCATATACCCTTGATATACTACCTAAAGATATAACTCAACAAGGAACCTAAATTGAAGCAAAGCAAAGCAAAGCAAAGAAATGCGTAGGCTAGGCTAGGCTAGGCTACGCTACGCTAGAATAGAATAAAATAGAATGGAAAAGAAATGAAACACCAGCCTGGGCAACATGGTAAAATCCCATCTCTACCAACAATACAAAAAAATTAGCTAGGTGTGGAGGTGCGCACCTGTGGTCCCAGCTACTTGGAAGGATTGCTGGAACCTGGGAGGTGGAGGTTGCAGTGAGCCAAGATCATGCCACTGCACTCCAACCTGGGTGGACAGAGTGACACCTGGTCTCAAAAAAAAAAAAAAAAAAAAAAAAGAAAGAAAGAAAGAAAAAAGAAAAAACCCCACGCAAATCACAAATGGGAGAAAGCATACAATGAAAGGCTTGGCAAAAGACATGTAATCTCTTTCGATATAAAACTAAAGAATCTATGTGTGGCTGGGCACCGTGATTCACGCCTGTCATCCCAGCACTTTGGGAGGCTGAGGTGGGCAGATCACCTGAGGTCAGGAGTTCCAAACCAGCCTGGCCAACATGAAGAAACCTCATCTCTATTAAAACGATTTTTAAAAATCAGCTGGGCACGGTGGTGGGTGCCTGTAATCCCAGCTACTGGGGAGACTGAGGCAGGAGAACTGCTTGAACCTGGAAGGCAGAGGTTGCAGTGAGCCAAGATCGCACTACTGCACTCCATCCAGCCTGGGCAACAGAGCAAGAGTCTGTCTCAACAAAAAAACCCAAAAAAACAGCAAAGCAAAAATGGCATATGTTGCCAATTGAAATGAAGTGGGAGATAGGAGAGAATGTGCTTCTAAAAAGTATGTGTTCTAATTTCATCACGTAAGTAACTCAGTTGTCTTTTTTTTTAAAAAAAGCTTAATTATAAAAATCTTCACACATGCATAAAACTCATATACCCATCATACAGATTGAATTATAATAAAAAATTTAGCATACTTTATTCTTTCTTCAAAGGATTATAGTATTTTAATGCAAATCTTAAACATTAAGTCATCACATTTCTACATACGTCTATATACCTCTCTGAAAATACCAACATTTTCTTAAAAGCTACAATGTCATTACTAAATGCCTAACAAATTAGCAATAATTATTTGGAATCATCTAACCCACCGTCTGTAATCAAATTTCCCCAACTGTCTTCTGTAATCAAACTGTCTCAATTAGCACACAAATGTCTTTTCACAGTTTGTTCAAATCAGAATTCAAATTGTATTCACGTTCACAGATAAAATGAAAAATAACACTTTATATAACAAATAGCTATTAAACATAAAAACCTCAATGAACAAACATTTTTATTTAAAAGAAAGCTTATTATCAAACCTGATTCAAGATACACAACCTAATAGACAAATAACCATAGAAGAAATAAAATATGTTGTCAAAGAGCCAGACTTCAAAAAGGTCCAGACTTTCCTGAACAAAGTCTCTCAATGTGACATAAAACAATTTTTGGACTACATAAATCATTCCAGAAAATTAAGGAACAGAAATTAACCAATTCTTCTTTAATATAAAAGTTTGATGACATTATCTGACAAACAGAACCCAAAGAACAGCATAGAAAACTTCAGTCCAATTTAACTCCAAACTATTATATAATTAAAGAGAATGATGCACAATTATTAGTAGTTATCTTAAGTTGGATCTTTTGGCAGTACGCTCTAAGATGACGCACTTGTGTGAAAGGGATTTATTAGAAAGTATTCCCTGGAAAAACTTGTAGGGAAATAGGACAGGAAAGGGAAGGAAGCTAAGCAAGGGTAAGACACCAAGGAAGGTCCCATAGAGGATAATTTTAGCCCAGTCCCTCAGGGTAGCTCTGGTGTTAATGTAGGTTACACCTCAGATTTGACTCATATCATTAGTCATTGATTAAGAGCTGTCCTCAGGAAGCAAATTTTCCAGACACTTCCACAGCGTGTACATTGGCAAAACAGGCTCTGGCATGGTGAGGGTGGCCTTGTAACAAGCCTTAGGAGCTAGATGTTGAGACTGGACACAAACTAGGAGTCTGAGAACAGAAAGGAAACATAGGCCTATGGACAGAACACTGGGCATCATCGGCTACAGTAATTTTAGAATATGGAAGGTTAAAAACCACTGTTTGGATTTGCATTATGCACCTCCTAAGAGGCTGAGCAATAAATCACTCCAGTTGGATGGATCAAACTACAAAAACCAGGGGTGATTAGTCCCAACAACTTGTATAGATATTTCAATTAGTTTTTATTAGCTACTCTGAATTATCAACACCAATTAAGAATCACCAGACATTGTAAGGAGTGCTCTGATAAGAAAGAAAAAGACAAAGTCACATTTAAATCAACTTGGTAGAGATTATGCAACAAGATGAAAACTTAAACAAAATACCACCATTAATATCCTGAGAGAGAAAAGATGCCATGCCATTGCATTCATGAAGAACAAGATACTAGTTTTTAAAAATCAGAAGACAAGACTCCTAAAAATTAAAATATGAGAAAAATGGAAAGCTTCAAATAGAACAGATGTAAATCAGATAAAGAAATCGCCCCAAAAGTAAGCAAAGTTAAAAGACAAGAAAGACAAGGTGATGGAAAACAAGAAAAAAATTATGATAACTAAAGATCAGTTTAGATGTCCAGATAAGAGAAGAGGAAATCATTAACTTAACATTTCAAAGACATTTTCACACTGAAAGGATCCAATGATACCCAGCATGGTAAATAAAAACAGACTCATAAAGACATATTATCGTGAAATCTCAGAATGCGTGGGTCAAAGAAGCCATCCCGCAAACTTTCAGAGAGGAACAAAAGGTCACATACAAGAAACCAGAAAATAAGTGGTTCTGGACTTTTGCACAACATTGAAAGCTAAAAAGCAGCGGAGAAACTCCTTTGAAATTCTGAGGAAAAATAATTTTCAACCTAAAATTTTATACCCAAACTATCCAACAAATGTGAAGGAAGAATACAGATGCTTTAAAGACATGACAGTTTTTGTTTAGATCAATACTCAGCATATGTCGTATTTTAAAGCACCAGTAGAACACTGATGTATAAACGCTGAACAAGCTGTTGGAGATACAGGTCTGCAGACTGGGAGAAGATTCAGAATTGGTCACCTGTATATTTGAATTACAAATTAAAAAGAACAGTCAAATCTAAAATATAATATAGCAAATAAAAACAGGTAACACTGAGTAATTACTCATTGGAAAGGATATTCTTCTAAGTACTTTAATTTACCATATCATCTTTCCACAACCCTATGCTGGCTAACAGAGTTGTATAAATTCCTATTAATTTTAATTGCTTGCTATATGGCCTGCTACCATAAAAAAAACTCAAAAGTTAAGATTCTCTTTAGCATACTCCCCTCTTTTTACTCAGCCACTCCACTCTTAACCTAAGACAATCTTAATAAAAAATAAAAAGCATTCATGAACAGTACCTGTACATAATAAACTTCCAAGTATGTGCTAAATGAAAGATTTATAACCCCGAATTGGAATCAATACAAGGTAAAATTATATAAACTAAGTTATACCAACTAAGTAGATTATACAACTTAAATTTTAGAAGATCACCTTTTATTATGAAAACATATTAGAACATAAGTGAACACAAATATTTTACATATGATTTTATATACAATTCTACACAAAATTTTATATACAATGTTATTCCAATTATGTGCTTTAAAAAACTGATTTTAAAAAAAGACTAGAAGAAAACAAACCAAAATATTTAAAATGCTTCTAGTTTCAACAGAATGAGGGGCAACTAAGATTATTTTTCTAAATTGAGTTTAATGAATATATATTTCTTGAGCAGCTCTCAAAAATTAATCTTAGAATCCCTTTAAACTCTTAATTAGTGAGGCCCTCTAAATGGGTATTATGTAGGTTTTATCTATTGATTATATTTTTATTAGAAATCAACTGAAAATTATTTAAGGCTTTATTTTTTTAAGAATAGTTTTAGATTCACAACAAAACTGAGAGGACGGAGAACAGAGATTTCTTAATACTCTCTGCCCCAACATATGCCTAGCTTTCTCTATCAGCGTTCCTCACCAGAGGGTACATTTGTTACAACAGATAAACCTACACTGACACACCATTACTACCCAAAGTCTACAGTTTACATGAGGGTTCACTTTTAGTGTTGTACATTCTCTGGGTTTGGACAAATGTACAATGATGTGTATCCGTCGTTACAGTATCATAGAGTATTTTCATTCCCCAGAAGCCTGTGCGTAAACTACTTATTCAAAACAGTAATGTTAAACTCACTACTTGTTAACACAAATAATGTACTTTATGAAAAATAACTATGTTTCCTTTTCAAATGAGAAAGTGGCACTGCTTTAAATTTCTACAAATCTTAGTAACTGGCTTAACAGAAAACAGCTGGATCTGGAATTCCATATCTCCTTCTGCATTTAATTTGTTGCAATGTCATATATCATGTAACTTATAGGAAACCTGACTGTACACTTGTGACAGAATGTAAGAGAAATGCAAATAACATCTTGATATTAGTATAGTTGTGACTTCACGGACCTCCTGAAAAGGTCTGAGAGACCTCTTTTCCCAGACTGTACTCTGAGAATTGCTGCATTATTTTTGACAAAAATTTTCTTCCTCCAAAAATATTGAATGGCGGCTGGTAGCCTGCTGGATTACGAAATAAACAGGATAGAGGCTTGAGAGTTCTCTCATTTCTGGATGACTAGAACTTAAATGGGAACATGGTATATTCAATCTCCATTCTCTGTACAATGAAAGATGATGTTTAAAGCAGGGAAGCAAAGCTTTTCCTTAGTTCAGTGCTCTTTCCACTTGATTCAGGTTCAACTCCCTTTAAGTATAACCAGGTTTGGAAATCCCAGTCTGAATGTTAGCTACTAAGGAGTATCAAGAAAACTCCCTCTCTTCATTTTGATATGATCAAGTAGTGTAACACTAACTTTGTGTATCATAGAAAACATTGAGGATGAAGGAAATATTGTGTGCTCATAGAATAGAAACACAAAAGCATTCTTACCTTTTGATGTCTGAATCTGAAATTGGTGGGAACATTTTTTAAAAATAGTAACACGGTTTGAGATTTATATCAATTTGATTTAAACCCAATTACAAGGTTTTATGTAATCTTTGGAAGGTGCTACCAATTGAAGACCTTTCCAAGTGTTAAAAATTATACTAGGAGCCAAAGATATAGTACTACCATATCTTCTAACTGTACTGATTGTAAACTCTCACAAGGTGAAATGGAATATCTTACCTCTCAGAGTTGCTATGATTCTTTTTACGAGACGCTAGTGTAATACACAATAACTAGAGCTTGTAATGAGAAGGCAAAGCAGCTCACCTTATTCATTCCCCACCCCCAAATCTAATATCTCTACGCTGCTCTATTTTAACCACTCTGTGATGACACTTTTCTCTGTCCATTATATTATCATTTTTCCTTGGACCAGTAACTTTTACTACTCTCTGCCAACAACCCCATAGAGACTTCACCTAACAGTCTTGTTTTAAAAATATAATACTTTCCAATGACAAAAAATTAAATCCAACTGCTTAATTTGGTACATAGGGTCTAGCTCTAGTTTACCTTCCTGACATTTTATTTCTGACATTCCCTATTCCTAAGCCTACACTGGGCCTTTCTCCAAGTCTTCCATGGCCGTTTATATAGATTACTTTGACTATTCTAGTCTTTCTGACTGCAGTCCCTGAACTGATTTTGTCTACTCCACAGACACATAACTAACTTTTAAAGGTTATCTTGGTTATAGCACTTTCCACTGCTCCCCTTCCCTAACTCCCATGGCCAAACTATAATACTACCCCATCAAGTGTTTTCTTATTCCTTTATTTATAACTTTATTATATACTCCTCAGTAAAGCTCCTCCTGAATGGCAGGTATGGCTCATTTATCTTTCTCTCGCCAGTACCTAACATACTGCTTAGCTTGCAAAAGCCATCTAGTTTTCTGAAGGGTAGAGGGGTGAGGTACAGTTGAAATGATTTTTCCAAATCAATACCTATGCTGCCTGATTTATGAAGCAAAATTGCTTCTAGGCCAGGCATGGTGGCTCATGCCTGTAATTCTAGAATTTTGGGAGGCCAAGGTGGGAGGATCACTTGAGCTCAGTACAAGGCTGCAATGAACTATGACTGTACGACTGCACTCCAGCCTGGGCAACAGGGTGAGATTATTCTTCTTTAAATAAATAAGTAAAAACAAAAACAAAAATTGCTTCTGTTGTATTTCAAATCATGCCTGCACCTCTGAAGTTTTCGATAGTGTTCTCAAAGCTTTTAAAGAAGTTTCTATCTTATTAAACAAAAACGAATAAAAATGAAATAATTTAACAGTGAATAAAGCATGTGTCCACATAGTCATTAAGATTTTACCCACGGCCAGGTGCAGGCGGCATGTACCTGTAGCCTCAGCTACTTGGGAGGCTGAGGCAGGAGAATCACTTGTGAATGACCACTACACTCCAGCCTGGGTGATGTAGCAAGACCATGTCTCTTAAAAAAAGAAAAAAAAAAAAAAAAAAAAGAATTTGCTTACTATGAAATCAAGTCTGGTCTCATCATTTGAAGCTTTAAAGTACACTTTATAAATACAAAGCATAAACTGGACGTATAACATGAACTATACAGATGCTTCACAATCAAGTTAAAATCAAGTTGCATAAGTCTCAAGTTGGAATTCTATTTTTAAAAATATTTCTACAATTTCAGGTTCAGAAAATAAAAAGTCAGAACAGCTTTTTGTTACTGCTCCAAGAGTTTACAAATATTTTTTGCATCCTCAATAGATTTTACGGTGTCCAAGGCTGGGAGAAAGTTATACTGCTTTATCACACTGAAAACTTCTCAACAAATATCCTATCTGCCTTTCCCAGGAGTAAACTGACCCTTACTCATTAACAAGATTCAGAAGGCTATGATCCATACCTGGAAGTAGATTATTCTTGAAAAGCTTGTCTTTTTTGTTCTTTCTGCATCATGCTCCTATTTCTATACTTATAAGCAGAAAGTATCCATTTAAGACAAGGGAGCAGGTTATTAATACTGTATTTAATATTTGAAGCACTAGCCAATCCAACTGCACAAGAAGATAATGGTACAAATATTTCAGAAGAGGTGGTAAAATCATCATTAACTACAGATACAATGGTCATCTTTGGAAAGAAAACTAAAATGCTGTCCAAAAACAAAACAGTAAATTCACTTAAGGCTGCCATTTATAAAATATATGAAGTCAATCACTTTTTATATACAGGTAATAAGCAACTTATAATGGAAGACCACGTTGCAATAACAAACAAAAAAGCTATAAGTAACAAAGAATAACAAAACTAGAAATGTATAGACTCTACATTAAAAAAACTATAATTCCATGAAAAATCTAAAATAAAACTGAGTAAACGGAAAGACAAGATATGTTGTGAGATAAGAAGAATCCATGATTAAGTTAGAGGATTTCTGGAAGATAGAGTAGAAAGCACCAAGAATCAGTCTGTATATCCAGAGAACACTTACGCTGGTAGAATCTAGCTGATACAGCTATTCTGAAACTCTCAAAGTATACTGAAAGCTTCAAGCTTCAAGAAAAAGTCCTGGACAGTAAGGCAAATTGTGGCTGATTTCAGTCAATTTCAGTTATTTACTAAGCAATAGCTACCCACCCCAACCTCAGTCCCTCAGATAGCAACTGTACATGTGTTCCTAGAGTAGCTCATATGTAGCTGTGGGAGTTGGGGTGGGCAATAAGGACCCCATCCTCCAAATATCAGGAATGGGTGTTCTGTTGACTGCTACTGCTGATCACGAAGATATAGTTGCAGGGGCTGACAGCCATTGTGGTTGTACCTCTATCCACTGATGGAAGCCCCTCTCCCTCTAGCTGAGGCAACTTATAGGGGACTTAAAGGCTGGTGCTTTCCCCAGCACTCTTCATTTTTGTCCTTTTCCTTTTTTTTGGGAGCCAGACATTAAAGACTGAGGCATTCAAAAGCAACTGCATATATAAGAGAAAACAGAAATTCACTATATAGTCCCCCTTTATCCACAGATAGTACTGAAACTTACACATATTGTGTTTTTTCCTAAATAAACACACCTATGAGAAAGTTTGATGTGTAAATTAGGCACAATAAGATATTAATTAAAAAAAAAAAAAAAAAACAATTACAACGCTATGCCAGCATCACTATTCTTATGCCCTGGGGTCATTACGTAAAATAAAGGTTAACTGAATACAAACACTGCAATACCATGACAGTCAACCCAATAATCAAGACAGCTATTAAGTGACTCTCAGGTGAGCACTGTATACAATGTGCATATGATGGACAAAGGGGTAATTCCTGAGCAGGTTGGAACAAGATTTCATCATGCTACTCAGAAATGAAATAAACTTATTGCTTATTCCTGAAGTTTATTCTGAAGTTTTCCATTTAATATTTTTGGACCACTGTTGACCATAACTGAAACTTAATTAAGTGAAACCAAGGATAAGGAGGGACTATTGTACACATATTTAGCTTAGGGCAGAGACACAGAAAAGACCTGAAAACACCCTAATTTTACATCTCAGACTGATCTTTAGCAAAGAGGCAGACTGCAACAATTAAAAAAATAAAAGGTAGCAAACCCTGGGGAAGGGATACCACCTGATTTCCAGAGTTACCACATTAAATTCAAGCATTTAGTTTTCAACAAAAAAATCACAAGGTATACAAAGAAACAGAAAAATATGACCCACCAAAAGAAAATAAATAAACAAATTGTCCCTGAGAAAAACCTGATGGTAGATCTATTAAACAAAGACCATAAAACAACTTTTTGAAAAATGCTCAAGAACTAAAGGAAAATGTGGACCAAGTTTAGAAAATGATGTATGAACAAAATGGAAATATGAATAAAGACATGGAAAATCTGAGCCAGGCACAGTGGTGCACAACTACAGTCCCAGATACTCAGGAAGCTGAGATGGAAGGATTGCTTGAGCCCGGGAGTTTAAGTTCAGTCTGGGCAATAAAGCAAGACCTCATCTCTTTAAACAGAAGGCAAGAGAGTAAGAGGATGAAAACCTAAACAGATACACACAAAAATTCTGAAGCTGAAAAGTACAATAAATTAAATTAAAAATCCACTAGAGAGACTCAAAGGCAGATTTGGACAGGGAGAATAAAGAATCAATGAACTTGGAGAGAGAACAACTGAAATTATTGAGTCTTAGGAAAAGAAAGAAAAAAGACTAAAGAAATGTGGTCCTAAGGGACTTGTGAAACCATCAAGTAGGCCTACACACACACATTGTCATAGTCTCAAGTAATGGAGAGAGAAAAAATGTTTGAAGAAACAATGGTTGAAAATCCCAATTTAATAAAAGACATGAATATAAACATCTAAGAAGCTGAAAAAGACTCCACAAGTCGAATGACATCAAAGAGACTGATAGCAAAACACATTACAATGAAACCACTAAAAGGCAAAGAGAAAATCCTGAAAGCTGAAATAAAGAAGTAATTCATTACACATAAGCAGTCCTCAATAAAATTATCAGACTTTTCATCAGACACCTTGGAGGACAGAAGGCAGTAAGCCAATATATTTAAGATACTAAAACAAAAAAATTGTCAACCATGAATCCTATATATAGAAAAACTGTCCTTTAAAAGAAAAGCTGAGACATTCTCAAATAAAGCATTCTCAAGTAAAAAGCTGAGAGTGTTCATTACCAATAGACCTGCTCTGCAGAGCAGAATTCTGCAGGATAAAACAAAAGAATACTAGATAATAACTTGAAGCTATATGAAAAAATAAAAACTGCAGTGACAGTAAATATACAGGCAATTATAAAAGCTAGTGTTAACTTTAGTTTGTAACTCCACATTTTGTTTTCTACATAAGAGACTAACACATTAAAAAACTAGTTTATATTTTTTGACACACTATGTACAAAGATGTAATTATGCAACATCAACAGGAAGTGGTGATGGAATTGTAAAAAAACATAATTTTTGTATGTTACTGAAATTAACATGGTATAAACAGCATATTATAATTATTAAGTGTGATCATCATGGTATCAAAGAAAATAGCTTATAGAATACACACATACACAAATGAGACAGTAATGCAGGAAATTCAGGTAAAAAAAAAAAAAGCCATAAAGCACATAGAAAAAAACAGCAAAATGACAGAAGTTCTTATGATTTTAAATGTAAATGGTTAAACTCTAATCAAAAGAGATTGGCAGAATGGATAAACATCATCTAACTACATGCTGTCTACAAAAGACTCACTTTAGACCCAAATACACAATCAGGGTAAAACTGAAGGCATGGAAAAAAGATATTCCATTCATACAAGAACCAAGAGAACAGAAGTGCCATACCAATATCAGACAAAATTGACTTTAAGTCAAAAAACGTTATGAAAGACAAAAAAAATTATAATATTAATAAAAGATTCAAAACAGCAAAAGATATAACAATTATAGTTGACCCTTGAACAACATGGGTCTGAACTGTGTAGGTCCATTTATATGTGTATCTTCTTTTACCTCTGCAACCCAGGAGACATCAAGACCAGTCCTTCCTTTTCCTCAATCCAATGTGAAGAGGACAAGAATGAAGGGGTATATGATGATCTACTTCCATGTAATGAACTGTAAATTTTCTCTCCTTGATAACTTTCTTAACACATTATTTTCTGTAGTTTATGTTATCCTAAGAACACAGTATACAATACATATAAAATATGTGTTAATCAACTGCTTATGTTATCAGTAAGACTTCCAATAGTAGTCTATTAATAGTTAAATTTTGGAAAAGTCAAAAGTTATATGCAGATTTCTGACTGTGTGAGGGGATATCACCCCAACCCCTGTGTTGTTCAAGGGTCAGCTATACAAACATTTACATGCCTAATAACAGATCATTGAGATATATGAAGCAAACGTGAAAGAAATATAAGGAGAAATAGTTACATAATAATAGTTGGAGACTTCAGTTCCCCACTCTTAATAATGAACAGAACTACAGAGAATAGAGAACCTGAACAATACAATAAACCACCTTGGTCTAACAGACACAGACTGAACGTTCTGCCTAAAAATAACCAAATAAATATTGTTCTCAAGTACACATGGGATATTTCCCAGGATAGACCATATGTTAGGCTACAGATAAAGTCTTAATAGATTTTAAAAGACAGATATCATACAAAGTATCTTCTCTGAGTACAACAGAAATCAAGAAAAGAAGGAAAATGGAAAATTCACAAATGTGTGGAAATCAAACAACTAATGGTGCAAAGAATAAATCACAAGAGTAATTAGAAAATAGAGAAAATGAAAAACACAACATAGAAATTTATGAGACACAGATAAAGCAGTGCTAAGGGAGAAATTTATAGTTATTAACTCTTACATGAAACAAAAAGAATATTCTCAATTCAATAACCTGTTTTTACAACTTCAAAACTAGAAAAAGAACAAACTAAACCTAAAGCTAGCAGAAGAAATAAAATAATGAAGAAAACAGAGAGAAACAAAATAGAAAATAGGAAAGCAACATGGAAAAAATCAATGAAACTAAAAGTTGGTTCTTCAAAAAGAAAAAAGCTACTGACAAATCTCTAGCTACACTAAGAAAAAGAGAAAAGACTCAAATTACTGAAATCAGAAATGAAAGTAGTGCACTGCTACCAGTTTTACAGAAATATAAAGGATTATAAGAGGATACCATGAACAACTGAATGCCAACAACTGCATGCTCTAGACGAGAAAAAACTGTCAGAAACACGAAACTTACTGAAACAGAATCACAAACAGAAAATCTGAAAATCCTATACTACTAAGGAGACTGATTCAATAATAAAAAATCTCCCAAGAAAGAAAAGCCCTGGACATGATGGCTTCACAGGTGAATTCTACCCAACATCTGAAAAAGAACTGAAACCAACCCTTCTAAAACCTTTCCAAAAAAAAAAATAGATGAGGAGGGAACACTTCCTGACTCATTCTGTGAGGCCAGCATTACCCTATACCAAAGCCAGACAAAGAAATTACAAAAAAACTACAAACCAACAGAGGATACTAGAAACTGGGAAGGGAAAGTGGGGCATAGGGAGAGCTCTGTTAAAGGACACAAAATTACAGCTAATGATAATTGTTGGAGCAATGAATTATTGTATTTTATAATACTGTAGGATGACTATAATTAACAACAATATATAGTTTCAAATAGCTAGGAGGATATTGAATGTTCCTAACACAAAGAAATGGTAAGTCTTTGAGATGATGGATATATGCTAATTATCCTGATATATGTACTTCAACATCACTATGTACTCCATAAATATGTACAATGATTTTGTCAATTAAAAATTTTTTTAGAAAAAGAAATGAGAGCAACCTAGAGAGAGAGAGAGAGAAAAAAAAAAAACAATACAAACCAATATCCATTATTAACAGTAATGTAAAAGTTCTCAACAAAATATGAGCAAACTGAATTCAGCAGCATATTATAAGATTATACATCATGACCAAGTGGGATTTATCCTGGAATGGTTTTACATATGGAAATCAATCAAGGCAATACACCCCATTAACAGAATTAAGGAAAAAAAAATGCTACATGGTCATCTCAATTGATGCAGAAAAATCATCTGACAAAATTCAATATCCTATCATGATAAAAACACTCCACAAACTAGGAAATGAAAGAAACTACTTCAACATAATAAAAGCCATATATGAGAAATCCACAGTGAACATCACACACAATGGTAAAGGACTAAATGCTTTTCCTCTAAGATCAAATGGTAAAGGACTAAAAGCTTTTCTTCTAAGATCCAGAACAAGGCAAGAATGCCTGATTTCACCACTTCTATTCAACATAGTACTGGAAGTTAGAGCAATTAGGAAAGAAAATGAAACAGAAGACATCCAAATTGGAAAGAAAAAGTAAAACTATATTCTTACAGATGATATGATCTTATATGCAGGAAATCCTAAAGATTCAAAAAAATCCTGTTAAAACTAATTAATCAATTCAGCCAAAAAAGCAGGATACAACACCAACACATAAGAATTGGTTACACTTTTATACACTAATGAGAACAATTTTTTAAAGTAATAATTCCATTTATAATAGCATAAAAAAGAAACCTCAGGAATTAACCAAGATAGTGAAAAATCTGTACAACAAAAACTACAAAACACCGCTGAAAGAAATTAAAGAACACATAAATAAATGGAAAGACACTACATGTTCATTAATTGGAAACTTAATATTGTTAAGATGTCAATACTACCCAAACTGATTTATAGATTCAATGCAGTTCCTACTGAAATCCCAACAATGTTTTCTGCAGAAATAGAAAAATCCATTTTACAATTCAGAATTAAGGAACCCTGAATAGCCAAAACAATTCTGAAAAAGAGGAACAAAACTAGAGAATTCATACTTATTGATTTCAAAACTTACTACAAAGCTACATTCGTCCAAAGTGTGGTACTGGCATGAAAACAGATATAAAGATCAATGAAATAAAAAATTCAGAAGAAAAAAAAGCATCTCACTTTATGGTCAAAGGAGTTTTGGGAAGCGAGCCAAGACCATTCAATGGGAAAAGGCCAGTGGTCTTTTTTTTTAACAAGTGGTACTGGGAAAACTGGATATCCACATGCAAAAGAATGAAGTTGGACTTTTATGTAACACAATACACGAAAGCTGACTCAAAATGGGAAAATAATGGTAGATAGTGAAAAGGATTAACTTGCAGCTCCCACTCAGAGAGACGCAGCAGTGTGTGGAGACTCACATTGTGAACTTTTGCTCCAAGAACTACCACAGGAACATACCAGGAAAACCTAGAAAAACCAAAGACCTTTCAAAGGAAGCGGTTTACTGCTGCTGGTCCCCTGAGAAAGCTGGAAAACTGTGAGTGCCCAATGTGTGAGAGGGAATGTCCACCCTGAACACACATCCTCACTGGGGAAACTGAAGGACCAGTTGACGAAAGAAGGATGTGACCTCACCTGGAGCTGAGATTAGAGAGCTGTGAGAAATATAAGGATAAAGGAAGAAGCGGAAGGCCCTGTGGGCACTCTCGGTCCTCAGGGAAGCCATTCCTGACTGTCTCACAGAGGTCCTTGGGGAGGGCTGCCAGTGGAACTGGGAAAAGACCACAAGAATAAGGAAATTTCCAGCTGAACTGTGTAACAATTTTAAACAAACACAAAGTTTCCTAGACAGAATCACAGGAGGAGGTGAACAGGCAGTGCTGAAAGCAACAAAGAAACCTTGGCAGGTAGGTAAGTGGGAATCCTTAAAGCCCTGCTTACTTTCTCAGGGGAGAGGGTTATAGTCTGGGGCAACTTCTCATACCTGCTCTACAGCTTCCTGGAAGCTTTATACTGCTGGAAGGGGCACCTTGAGAATGGGACTGGCCTTTCCGACTTTGTGGAAGCTGGGTGAGGCCTGTTACTGCTGGCTTTCCTCCACTTTTCTGATGACCTTTATGACACAGTAGAGACAGCCATAATCCCCTGGAGAATATAACTTCATTAGCCTAAGAACCACACCCCCATCTTCTACAGTAGCCACAGCATGCCCCAACCAAGAGAAGTCTCAGCTCAGACACGCCTAACCCAGACCCAACCTGATGGTCTTTCTCTACCCACCCTGGTAGTCTAAAACAAACGATATAATCTGCTGGGCGCTCTATGACCCCACCCACCACCTGAGAAACCCAAATACCTCTATTGCCAACCCTAGGGCAAGCCTGTATCCTCTTTATACTATCACAGTTGATTCTCTCTTGAAAGTGCCACCTCCTGGCTGGAAGCCAACCAACACAAAAACAGTACACTAAATGAAACTATAACCAAAGACCCTCACAGAGTCCACTTCACTCCCCTGCTACCTCCACCAGAGCAGGTGATGGTATCCATGGCTGATAGATGCCATCAGCCTGAAGACAGATCACATCACAGGACTCTTTGCAGACACTTCCCAGTACCAGCCTTGAGCCTGGCAGGCCTGCTGAATGGCTAGACCCAGAAGAGAAATAATCACTACAGCTCGGCTCTCAGGAAGCCACATCTCTAGGGAAAGGGGGAGAGTACCATATCACGGGTGCATCCAGTGGGACAAACTAACCTGAATAACAGCCCTTGAGCCCCAGATCTTCCCCCTGACATAATCTACCCAAATAACCAGAAAAACAATTCTGGTACTATGACAAAACAAAGTTCCTTAACACCTCCAAAAGATCACACTAGCTCACCAGCAATGGATCCAAACTAAGAAGAAATCTCTAAATTTCCAGAAAAAGAATTCAAAAGGTTATTAAGCTACTCAAGAAGGCACCAAAGAAAGGTGAATACCAACTTAAAATTAAAAAAAAAAAAGGGGGTTATAGGATATGAACAGAAAAACCTCCAGAGAAATGGCTGACATAAATAAAAAACAATCACAATTTCTAGAAATAAAAGATACACTCAGAGAAATGCAAAATACACTGGAAAGTCTCAGCAACAGAATCAAACAAGTAGAAGAAAGAATTTCAGAGCTTAAAGACAAAGCTTTTGAATTAACCCAATTTGACAAAGACAAAGAACAAAATCATGCATAAAACAAACAAACAAAAAGAACGAAGACTACAAGAAGTTTGGGATTATGTTAAACGACCTAACCTAGGTATTCCCAAGGAAGAAGAGAATCTAAAAGTTTGGAAAACATATTTGAGGGAATAACTGAGTGGTGGAAACAGGTTAATAACGTTGGAAAAAATCCACACAGAGACAATGGATCACTCAGAAAGACTAGTTCACTTCCTGCAGAAAGGGTGCCACTTGCCGGCAGTCTTGCCATGAGAGCACACCTAAAACAGGGAGACAGGGACATCTGTAACTTTCATAACCTGACACAATCACCCTACTGCTGTGTCCAGATTCCACTGTCCAGAATGGGACCTCATATTTTATGCTTGACCTGATTTGCTAAAAACTTGGAAATTTCCTGAATAGATAAGGGGAAAGAAGAAAAAAAGAAGACTAGGAAAAAGAGGAAGCTAGTCAGGAAAAGGTTAGGAGGGTTTCCAAATATGGAATAGCATGCACCAGAGTTTGGAGCTTGCCCAGTTCGGTTCAGACACGCCGGAGCAAGTCAAGGTAGCTGATTTAAGATGTGGCTCATTTAGAGAATATATATACATGGGTATTGCAAGGCTGGTTGCCTCGCTGGGAGTTCGGACACGCCCATCTCCCTCCCTGCTTGAAAATTACATTATCAGAATATGCCCATCATCTAGCTCCGCCTTGGAAATCCCCTCTGCACTCGGCACCTAGCCTGCCTTGGAAATCCCCTCTGCACTCAGCCCACTCACCAGAAATCCCACCTACCTACCAATAGCAGCTCACCCCGTCCACATCATCCTTCTCCAAATCCAATCAAACGCCTTCACTCCCTATAAAACCCCACTCCTAAGAGGAGACGAGCGCGACTTCCCTGTCCCCTCTCCGTGGGACCACAGAACCTCGCCTGGGAGCTGAATAAATTGGCATCTAATTTTCTTGTGCTGGCCTCAGTTTCCTTGTTTTTAACTCGGCAATAAACCTACAGAGAATAAACTTTACAGGTATATGTTTATGTTAATAATGGATAATGGCCATACAGCAAGAGATTGTAACTCCTTATAATGTAGTCTAGGGTATAAACTTTGAAGAAGAACTTTCCTATCTCTCACATTGAGGAAAACTTTCCTGACCTTGCTAGAGATCTAGACATACAAATAAAACAAGCACAAAGAACACTAGGAAATTCATTGCAAAAAGACCATCACCTAGGCACACAGTCATCAGGTTACCTAAAGTCAAGACGAAAGAAAGAATCTTAACAGCTGTCAGGCAAAAGAATCAGGTAACCTACAAAGGAAAACCTATCAGAGTAACAGCAGATTTCTCAGCAGAAACCCTACAATTTAGAAGGAATTGGGGCCCTATCTTTAGCCTACTTAGACAAAACAACTATCAGCCAAGAATTTGTATCTAGTGACTAAGATTCATAAATAAAGGAAACATAGAGTCTTTTTCAGACAAATGTTGAGAGAATTCACCACTACCAAGCCAGCAAGAACTGCTAAAAGGAGCTCTAAATCTTGAAACAAAACCTTAAATATGCCAAAATTGAACCTCCTTAAGGTATAAATCTCACAGGACCTATAAAACAATAACACAATGAAAAAAAAAATGAGTTATTCAGGAAACAACACAATGAATAGACAAGTACATTACTTCTCAATATTAAGGCTGAATGTAAATGGTGTAAACACTCCACTTAAAAGATACAGAATAACAGAATGAATAAGAATTCACCAACCAAGAATTCACCAGACACTTTCTTGAAGTATCTGCTGCCTTCAAGAAACTCACCTAAGGACTCACACAAACTTAAGGTAAAGCAGTGGGAAGAGATATTTCATTCCAATGGACGCCGAAAATGAGCTATTTTTGTATCAGACAAAACAAACTTTAAAGCAACAAGTTATAAAAGACAAAGAGGGACACTGTATCATGACAAAAGGCCTTGTTCAACAGGAAAATATCACAATCCTAAATATATATGCACCTAACACTGGAGCTCCCTAATTTATAAAACAATTACTACTAGACTTTAGAAATGAGATAAATAGGAACACAACATTAGTGGGGGACTTCAATACTCCACTGATGGCACAAGTCATCAAGACAGAAAGTCAACAGAGAAATAATGGACTTAAACTATACCCCAGAACAAACTGACTTAACAGATATTCACAGGACACTCTACCAACAACTACAGAATATACATTCTATTCATCAGCACATGGAACCTTCTCCGAGATAGACCACGAAAGGCCACAAAACAAGTCTCAACAAATTTAAGAAAATCAAAATTATAGCAAGTACTCTCTCATGTTATAGTGGAATAAAATTGGAAATCAACTCCAAAAGGAACCCTCAAAACCACACAAATACATGGAAATTAAATAACCTACTCCTGAATGATCAGTCAACAATGAAACCAAGATGGAAATTTAAAAATCCTCTGAACTGAACGATAAGTGACACAACCTATCAAAACTTCTGGGATAAAGCAAAAGTGGTGCTAAGAGGAAAGTTCACAGCAATGAATGCCTATATCAAAAAGCCTGAAAGAGCACAAATAGACAATCTACCGGGTTATACCTCAAGGAACTAGAGAAACAAGAACAAACCAAACCCAAACCCAACCGAAGAAAGAAAACAACAAAGGTCAGAGCATAACTAGATGAAACTAAAACAAACAAAAAAACAAAAAACACAAAAGATAAATGAAAGACAAAGCTGGCTCTTTGAAAAGATAAAATTGATAAGACATTAGTGAGATTAACCAAGCCAAGAGAGAAGATCCAAATAACCTCAATTAGAAAGGAAATGGGAGCTATTGCAACTGATACCACAGAAATACAAAAGATCATTCAAGGCTACTGTACTGAACCACCTTTATGCACACAAACTGGAAAACCTAGAGGAGATGGATAAATTCCTGAAAATATACAACCCTTCTAGATTAAACCAGGAAGAAATAGAAACTCTGAACAGACCAACAACAAGCAGCAAGACTGAAATGGTAATTAAAACTGCCAACAAAAAAAGTCCTGGACCAGATGGATTCAGAGCTGAATTCTACCATCCAAAAAAGAATTGGTACCAATCCTACTGACACTGTCCCACAATACAGAGAAAGAGGAAACCCTCACTAATTCATTCTATGAAGCTAGTACCACTCTAATACCAAAACCAGTAAAGTACATAACAAAAAAAGAGAACTACAGGCCAATATCCCTGATGAACACAGATGCAAAAATCCTCAACAAAATATTAGCTAACCAAATCCAACAGCATTACCAAAAAGATAACACACCATTATCAAGTGGGTTTCATTCTAGGGATGCAGGGATGGTTTAACATATACAAGTCAATAAATGTGATAGACCACATAAACAATTAAAAACAAAAATGATCATCTCAACAGACACAGGAAAGTCATGTGACAAAATCCAGTATCCATTTATAATTAAAACACTCAGTAAAATTGGCATAGAAGGGACATGACTTAAGGTAATAAAAGCCATCTATGACAAACCCACAGCTAACATTATACTGAACGGGGAAAAGTTGAAAGCATTTCCCCTGAGAACTAGAACAAGACAAGGATGCCCAGTCTCACCACTTCTATTCAACATAGTACTGGAAGTCCTAGCCAGAGTGATCAGACAAAACAAGGAAATAAAGGGCATCCAAATCAGTAAAGAGGAAGTCAAACTGTTGCTGTTTGCATATACCAAGAAAACTCTAAAGATTCATCCAAAAAGCTCCTAGAGCTGGCAAAAGAATTCAGTAAAGTTTCAGGATACAAAATTAATGTACACAAATTGGCAGTATGGCTATACACCAACAGTGACCAAGCTGACAATCAGATCAAGAACGCAACCCCTTGGACTATAGCAGCAAAAAAATAAAATACTTAGGAATACACCTAAGGAAGTAAAAGACTTCTACAAGAAAAACTACAAAACACTGCTGAAGGAATCACAGATGACACAAACAAATGGAAAACACATCCCATGCTCATGGATGGGTAGAGGAAATACTGAGAAAATGACCATACTGCCAAAAGCAATCTACAGATTCAATACAATTCCCATCAAAATATCACCATCATTCTTTGCAGAACTAGTAAACACAATCCCAAAATTCACAGGAAACCAAAAAAGAACACACATAGCCAAACCAAGACTAAGCAAAAACCAAAACCAAAACAAACCCCCAAAACCCACAAATCTGGATGTACCACATTACCCAAATTCAAACTAAACTAAACAGCATGATAATGGTATGAAAATAGGCATAAAGACTAATGAAACAGAATAGAGAACCCAGAAATAAAGCCAAATACCTACAGCCAACTGCTCTTTGACAAAGCAAACAAAAACATAAAGTGGAGAAAGGACACCCTATTCAACAAATGGTGCTGGGATAATTGGCAAGCCACATATATGAGATTGAAACTAGATCCTCATCTCTCATCTTATACAAAAATGAACTCAGGATTAGATCAAAGACATAAATTTTTTTGGACCAGAAATCATAAACATTCTGGAAGATAACCTCAGAAAAACCCTTCTAGACATTGGCTTAGGCAAAGACTTCATGACCAAGAACTCAAAAGCAAATTCAACAATAACAAAGAGAAATAGATGAGACTTAATTAAACTAAAAAGCTTTTGCACAGCAAAAGAAATAATCAGTAAACAGACAACCCGCAGAGTGGGTGAAAATCTTCATAAACTACGCATTTGACAAAGGTCTAATATCCAGAATCTATCAAAAAACCCAAACAAATCAGCAAGAAAAAAAACCAAACAATTCCATCAAAAAGTGGGCTAAGGACATGAATAGACAATTCCCAAAAGAAAATACACAAATGTCCTACAAACATATGAAAAAATGCTCAACATAACTAATTATCAGGGCAATGCAAATCAAAACCACAATGAGATACCAACTTACTCCTGCAAGAATGGCCATAATAAAAAAAACAAAAAATAACAGTTTTTGGCATCAATGTGGTAAAAAGGGAACACTTTTACACTGCTGCTGGGGATGTGAATTAGTATAACCACTATGGAAAATGGTGTGGTGCTTCCTTAAGGAACCAAAAGTAGATCTACCGTTTAATCCAGCAATCCCACTGCTGGGTATCTATCTACACAGAGAAAAAGAAGTCATTATATGAAAAAGGCACTTGAACACACATTTATAGCAACACAATTTGTAACTGCAAAAATATACAATCAGCCCAAATGCCCATCAATTAACAAGTGAATAAAGAAAATGTGGTATGTATAATATAGACACACACCATGGAATACTACTCAGCCACAAAAAGTAATGAAATAATGGCATTCACAGCAACGTGGGTGGAGTTGGAGATCATTATTCTAAGTAAAGTAACTCAGGAATGGAAAACCAAACATTGCATGTTGTCACTTATGGGTGGGAGCTAAGCTATAAGGATGCAAAGGCATAGAATGATGCAATGAACTTTGGGAACTCGAAGCAAAGGGTGGAAGGGGGTGAGGGATAAATGACTACACATTGGGTACTGTGTACGCTGCTTGGGTGAGTGGTGCACCCAAATTTCAAAAATCACTACCAAAAAGCCTATCCATGTAAACTAATACTACCTGTTCCCCTAAAAACCTATTGAAATAAAAAAAAAAAAAGAAAAACTCAAAATGGATCAAACACCTAAATATAAGACCTAAAACTATAAAATTCTTAGAACATTGAACAAAAGAGCTTCATAACATTATATTTGGCAATGATTTCTTGAACGTGACAACAAAGGCAGAGTCATTGAAAGAAAATATTGGCAAATTAGATTTCATGAAAAAATTTTAAATTTGTGCATAAGACCCTATCAACAGTAAAAAACACAACCACAGAATGGGTGAAAATATCTGCAAATCATGTATCTGATAAGAGATTAGCATCCAAAATATATAGAAAATTCCTAAAACTCAACCAAAAAAAAAGTCAACCTGATTCAATAGCATGCAAAAGACTCAAATAGACATCTCTCCTAAGAAGACACACGAATGGCCAGTAAGCACATGAAGATACTCAACATCTCTAATCATTAGCAAAACAAATCAAAACTACAATGTGATGCTGCCTTATACCCATAAGAATGGCTACCACCAAAAATCAGAAAATACCAAGTGTTGGAGGGAACGTGGAGAAATTGGAACCCTTGTATACTGTTGATATGAAAGTAAAATGTTAATGCTGCTGTGGAAAACAGTATGAAAATTCCTCAAAAAATTAAAAATAGAATTATCACATGATCCAGCAGTTCTACTTCTCGATATATATCCCTTGAGAGCAGAGTTTCAAGAAGGTACTTGTACACTCATGTTCACAGTAGCAGTATTCACAAGTGCTAAAATGTGAAGTAAACCAAGTGTTGACTGAAGGATGAATGAATAAACAATATTGGTATTTACATAAAATGGAATATTATTCAGCCTTAAAAAGTAAGGATATTCTGACATATGTTACAAAACGAATGAATCTTGAGGACATTTTGCTAAATGAAATAAGCCAATCACAAAGAGACAAAGAATGCACAATTCCACTTATATGAAGTACTCTGAAGTAAGGAAAATCAGCGATAGAATAGAATTTTGGTTTCCAGGGCCTGTGGAAAAGTGAGAATGGAGAGCTATTGTTTAAATGGATGTAGAGCTTCAGTTTTACAAAATAAAGAGTTCTGGAGATAGACAGCAGTGATGGTTGCACAACAATATAAATGTACTTAATACCACTGATCTGTAAACTTAAAAATGATGATGATGGTAAACTTTATATGTATTTTATCACAATTTTAAAAAATTGAAAAAAAGTATCAAGGATAACAATGTTGATTTCCTCCAAATTAACCTGTATGTAAAGTAATCCCAGCTAAAACACAGGAAGATTTTTAAAAATTATATAACTTGGCAAAAAGTATTCTCAAACTTTGAACCAACAAAAATGTGAGTGAACTTGTGAAATTCTGAAAAGGGGCATTGTGGGAAGAGGTGTATTAATCTCATCAGATCCATTTTAAGTTATAAAAAGATTTTTAAAAATTAAATAATATGGCAAAAATTATTCTAAATGTTATCTGGAAAAACAGGTGAGTATAACCGGAAAATTCTTAAAAGGGGAACTTGGGGGAGAGGAAGAGACAAAGTTTACTACCTATAAAAATATATTACCTTAAAAAAAGGTAAAGTAATGAAAACAATTTGATATTTAGACTGAAAAGACTGAGTCTGTTTAAAAAAATGCATTTGTTAATACTAAAGACAATGTGTTGAGAAACTGTTCTCTGCAATCAGACTGTTAAAAACTATGTTGTTTGAAATTATATAAAGTGAGAATGGAACATCCCACTCTTGCACTGATGGTGGATCATTATGAAACAGAAGCAGCCTCAATTTGCAATGCAGAGCTTCAGATAAAGGGGTTTCCAGACATAACATTCCACATGTATTTTGTAGTCTCCAGGGAATCAGAATCCTGAGTCAGCTTCTTAGCCTAGGCCTGATGTTTACTAACCCTTGAAACACAGTCTTGCTGTGCTTTAAGCTTATCAAATATTGTTGCATTTAAACTTTGTCCAAATTCCACCATTCTCCAAAATCCTATAATAACCCTGGTTCCTTCTTTAGTGAAATGCTGGCATTTCCTTTGCTGTGCAAGTCTCCCTCGCTGCAGCAAGCTAATTAACCTTTGTCAGCCTACAGATGTGTCCCGGTGGTCTTTACCAGATGGATTTTATAAAGAGACTTTATCAGGATGAAACAAAGAGTCTATGAAAAACAAAAGTTCATTTGGAAATTTAATACATAATAGCACTTCAAATCAAGAAAAAGATGGCTTATTGAAGAAATGGTATTGAATTAATTAATCTTTCGAGAAAAAAACAAAACCAGCTGGATCCTTAACTTTCTGATAACAGTTCCAAATGTTTCTAAGATTTCAGTATTTCAGAAAATGGATTTAAAACAAAACTGGAAGAAAATATAGTTCTGCATTTTTGTATTACGAATTGAGATCTCTCCTGAACTCGGAAGCTATGACTATTAAAAAACCATGAATTTATTCATTGGATAAATTTCTGGCAATGAAGTCGCTGGTTAAAAGGTCTATTTCTTTATGAAATGTATTTTTTAATGTACAACAAAAAGTACCAAAAAGTATCATAAATAATAAAAAAAGATCAATAATTAACCAAATATAAAAATAGATAAAGAAAATAAAAGATTCACAGAGAAAAACGGTCAACGATGTTCAAATTTCACTCACAAAGAAGGGTAAATCAAATGAAAAGATATTATTTTTAACTTAACATATTGGCAAAACTTTTAAAGTGTATTAACAGCTGTCATTGACACAGATATGAGAAAACGGAGAGTCCTATATTCTTTCACGCAATATAAACTTTTACTGTCTTTTGGAGGAGCATTTCACATCTTTTAAAATTTTTAATTATGCCTTGATCCATCACTTCATGATCAGAAATTTATTTTACAGATACAATCATAGAAGTCAGCCAAGATGCTCATGACAGCCATAACCATAAGATGTTTGTCTGTTGATTGAGGAACTAGTTTAAAAAAAAAAAAGATACTGCAGCATAGAATACTCGTAGCTGTTAAAAATAATGATCTACATGTGCTGATGAAGGAAAGTCTTTGTGCTTTTGATAAAGGTTACTTTTCATTGTTAATAAGGTGTACTGGGTATTTTTTTAAGCATCAGAAAATGTAAAGAAAACAAAAGGAACCCAAACAAATGAAAGACAGAGAAAACCATATACATACAGAAGAGTAAATTTTCTTTACCATCTCTACCACTATCTCTCCCCAAAAGTAACTGCTTTCGTATTGTTGGGTAATGCCTATCTCATCACACATGTATGTTGAGCTTTTAATTTACATCAAAGATCATGCTTATCCATTAGTCTGCATTTTTCCCCTTCATTTATTTTTTCCATAACACAGTCATTCATTTTAACAACTGTATAAAAGGTTTATTTTTTTAAGACAAAATACAAAAATCTTTCTATTATGATCTCACTTGGCTTTTTAGATGCTTCTGTATATACTAAAAAATCTATTAAGATATATATACATACGATATTTAACAAGAGCTATCTCTGGGAACTACTACTGGGTGGCACAAGCAAGAAAGAATTTTTTTTCATTTTATAACCTTTTGATGTTTTAATTTTGCATCAGGTACAGACATTATTTTTCTGATAAAACTTAAAGGGAGGCTATTTTTATCTACAGAGTAAAATATAATAAAAAGTAAAGTCCACTAATTTCTCCATATCTGTTAAAATGATCTCTTTCTCCTTTCAGATTTATCCAAGTTTCAGATTCACATACACAAATGCCTGCTAAACACTTCCACCTGGAACATAGGCATCTCTAATTCAACACACCCAAAGTGACTCATTACCTTCCTCTTCTCCTTTTACCTTAATTACTGGTAATTATCTAAATTACTCACCAATGGGTTCCTATTTCACTCAAAGCCCTAAGATTATCTAAACTAAAAAGTACAGACACATTCTGAATGCTTCCCTTATCTTCACCCCAAATTCAATTACCAAGTCTTGCCAACATTACTTTCTAAATATTTTTCTAATCCATTGTCTCCTCTCTATTTCTATTATTTATCCTATGTCAGACTCTCCTCTCTTCCCCAGGCTATTAAAATATCTAACTTGTATGACACAAATGCTATTCCTCTTTAGCTCATAGCCCTTCTGTCACCAGAATGACCTCTCTAAAATGAAAAGCTGACCATGTCACTCCACAAATCCTTTCATGGAACCCCACTGCTTACAAGACAAAAACTAAACTTTTTTTAAACATGATATATATAAAGGCTATGATCTAGAGCCTGTCCAAGTTTCCAGCCTCATCTTTTGCTATTCTGTGCCTTATAATTTATGCCTGTTTCAGCAATCCTGATCTACAGTTCCTGAAAGATTCTCAATACAGTCAGCTCCTCTATTCCTACTGTTTTCTCTGACTACAACACCTGCTTCCTACCATCCTCTGTAAATCCCATGAAACCAAGGTTTCTTAACCTTGGTGCTACTGACATCAAGAGCTGGATAACCCTCTGTTGTGGAAATTGTCCTGTTGACTGTAGAATGTTTAGCAGCATTCCTGGCCGCTAAGCTAGATGCAAGCCAGTACCGTTCCCCCTAGTTTTGACAAACAATGTCTAGACATTGCTAAATGTTTCCTGGGGAAGAAAACAGGCCCAAGTAACCACCTCTCCACTAACTTGTTAAAACTGTTTCTCATATATACATAAAAGATCTCAGGAAGAAGAGATAAGACTATTTTTAACACTAATTGCCTTTCAGGAGAACAACTAGGTAACTGGAGTGGGATGAAAAAAATTTACTTTTCACAACATTTACCATGTAGTTTTTAGTCTTGTACCTCTTCTAACCTCTCCACTGCTATCACACTGGTCTGAGCCACCTCTAACAACTGTAACAACATTCTAACCATCTTTTCCCTTCCTTTAGCCTTTCCTTCTTTGGCCCATTTTTACCAGTAGCCACAGTGATCCTTTTAAAACTGAAATCAGATCATATCACTCATTTGCTCAAAACCCTCCACTGTCCTCCTAGTATCAGAGAAACTCAAAACCTTACAACAATCTTCACACAATCGGCATCCTACTGCACCACTTTCTTTCTGATCTCTTCTCCCTAGTATCTGGTGCTTTTGTAGGTCAAAAATGAACAAACAGCAACAATTTTATAGATTGAACCTAATACTGTTTCCTTCACTACGTTTTAACGCTGGACTGCTTGCCATTCCTCCAATGTGCCAGGGTCTTTGCGCTTACTGTTCTCTGCTGAGAACACACACCCAGATGGCTCATATGGCTCACTCTAACTCCTTCAGGTCTTTACTTTTCAGGGTCTTCGCTGGCCATCCTATTCTTACCCACAGCACCTATTAATAGCTAATATTATTTAACTTCCATCTTGTTTATTGTCTCTTTTCCATCTTGATCAGTGGTTCTGAAACCTGAGTCTGCATCAGAATAATTTGGAAGGCTAGTTAAGCAGTTCTGTGATGGAGACTGAAAATGTCAATTTCTAACAACTTCCTAGGTGATGCGGATGCTATAGATCCAGGGACCACATTTTTAGAACGTGTGTTTGAGAATGTAAGTTCCATGAGGACAGAGATTTTTGTCTATCCATTGTTTTATCTCTAGGACTTGGCACACAGTAAGCACTTGCTGTGGTCTAAATGTTTGTCTCCATCAAAACTCATGTTGAAACTTTATCGCCAGTGTGGCAGTACCGAGAGCTGGAGTCTTTAAGTGATGACTGGATCCTAAGGCTTTGGCCCTCATGAATGGGTTACCATGGGAAAGAAACTGGTAGCTTTATAAGAAAGAGTTCTGGGCTAGCATACTTGGCCCCCTCACCATGTGGTACCCTGTGCTACCTCAGGACTCTGTAGAGTCCCTACCAGCAAGGTCCTCACCAGATGTGGCCTCCTGACTCAGGACTTTTCAGCCTTCATAACTGTAAAGAATAAATTTCTTTTCTTTACAGAATAGCCAGTTTCAGATATTCTGCTAGAGGTAACAGAAAACGGATTAAGACATACTGATATATGTAAATAAATGTATGGGTCCCATCCTGTTTTCATTGTAGCCTCTGATTCAGCCTATGATGCTAAACATCTACTGAACACTGTAGAATACAAACTGCGTAACTGTTATAGGTTAAACTGTGTCTCCCCAAAAGATAGGCTGAAGTCCTAATTCTAGTACCTCTGCGTGTGACCTTATTTCAAAATAGGGTCTTTGCAGATGTAATCAAGTTAAGATGATGTGATTAGGGTAGATCTTAATCCAATACGACTAGTAACCTTTTAAGAAGGGGATCACACCATATGAAGACAGAGCCACACAGGGATTATGTCATGATAACAGTCAGAGACTGGAGTGATAGCTGCAAGCCAAAAAACGCCAAGGACTGGCAGTAACACAAGAAGCTAAGAGGGATGGAACAGATTCTCCCCTTGAACCTCGAGAGAGCATGGACCTACCTATATCTTGATTTCAGACAGATACTTTGTCTCCAGAACTGAGACAATAAATCTCTTGTTTTAAATCACCCAGTTTGTGGTATTTTGTTACCGCAGCCCTAGAAAACTAATACAATGACCACGAAAGCAAATAACTATGCCAAGCTGTATTTAATTTCAAATTCTGCCTATTATCCAACATCCACTAGTTTAAATGTGCTTTAGTATACAGGTTTCCCATTCCAGAATCTCCCTAATTTTGCCTCTCTTTGCCCACAACATGCCCCTTCAATGAGCAAGGCAGCACATACTACAGGTGCTAATTTATTTGCTTTCCTTTTGTTTCTTCCACCTTCTTATGTGCTTCCCTAGATCACAAACACCAGTTTCTTTATATATATTTTTTCTCTCCAAGGGACACTTCCTGTTCTCATACATTACAGATTTTGGCATATATTTTCTCCTTGGACATTTGTATTAGCTGCAAAATAATTTAAGTACACATTGGAGTTCTTCTCTAACCAGGTTTTAAGATAAAAGGCTAACTTTTCATTTTATGGAACAAGTCCCCTTCAACCCCTCCCCCCCAGACATCCCTTTCTTCTTTTAAAAGAATGACTTAATCCCACTGAACCTGGAGTAAAAACATTTTTGTCATGCCTTTCTTTCAGCCTTGCTATAGTTTGTACACCAAACTCGTTAATCAAATCCTAAGAATCTTCTAAACGAAAAAATGGTTGTATTAGGAAGCTTAAACTTTTAAGCCTATATGAATTCAATTTCAGCATCAAGCTTTCCATTTTCTACTTAAGGTTTATTTATAGCTGCACGGTCACAAAAATTCCCATCAATGATTTTACCATACACGGACTCTACTTTAAATTACGATGACTTATAAAGTTAAACTGTATAATGTAATTTTAATTTTAGCACAAATCAACATATAAATAGCATATGCCCAGTGACATAAATTTTCATATTTCTATTAGGTAAACATGAACTTATTAGATGTACCCTGAATAAATTTGTGATACAATTCTAAGAATAACTGGATATTGAATTTACTCAGAAACATTGACCAGTATAGTCTTAAAAAGCATAATTAAGAAAAACTTTAATAGGAAACACAATATTCCTAAAATGCTTAATCCTAAGTAGAAAGATACACAAAAATACAAATTCCAGGCAAATTTAAGAGAGACATTTAATAATTCTCCACTAATACTGAAAAATTGTCTTTTCCTATGAAAAAATTTAAATGAGTCATACTTTCCTTACTAAATCATTGTTTTACTTAACATACGAAGAGTTAACTGCTAACTTTAAACTTCATATTCATTTAAACTGTACATCAATATAAAGGCCGGTAGAAAATATAGTTTACTATATACAATACTTAGAACATAGAGTATCATGTGCATCAAGCTCATTTGACATTTAACTAAGAGGGTGAAAAGCTGTCATCTAAGTACCTACTAAAAACTCAGATTCCCACTTTCCAAACTCACACCAGAAACAAACAACTTGAAATTATGCATAGCACTTTTTCCTGCCATCTAGGCAGAGGTATGTTCTATGCCCAACTTTTAGTAAATTAACATATTTCTGTCCCTTACATGTTGGCCTAATTATTCAGATTCATTATGGTTCTAAATTTACAACTTTTAAATTCATAATGAAATCAATCCATGGTTAGCACAATAGTTTTCTATCTTAAAAGTAAATACAGTAATATCTACAATGGATGTAGAGAAATATAGTAGAAATCTAGAGAATTTTTCCAGGATGTGTGGGTTTTTTGTTGCTGATATTGTTGTTTGTTTTAAATGGGGGATGGTGGGGGGTGGGGAGATGGTAAGGGCCAGTAAAGAATAAATCCACAGAGCTAAATTACAGTCATCTTTTAAGAGTGTACAACTTACCCAAATTCAAAGCAATATGGACAACTTGTCAACACCTACTAATCCCATCACAATTTGTTGAGGGGGGAGATGGGGTAGAGAGGCAAAAAAAATTTTTTTAATAAAAATTTTTAAATGCCTTTCTTCCTCCTCCTCCACGCAGCGAATGCCCCAACACACACGTATCTGGTTCACTCTGCCGACGGCAGGGAAACTTAAAGAAATAAATCAGCTACAGACAAACCTGATGATCCAAGCTAGCCCCAAGCAAGCTCCAGGCACTTCCAAAAGGAGCGCTGGGCGCTCAGGCGGCGCGGCAGCCGAGTGGCCCTCGGCGAAGGTGCCCCACACCTGGGCGCCGAGTCCGGCGGGACCCACAGGTCGGCGGGCGGGGACAACCCGAGAGGAGGGGCGGGGAGGGCCCGGCGGGACAGGACCGCTAAGTGGTCCCGCTAGGGTGCAGTCCGGGTCCCATTGCTGCCGCTGCTGCTGCTGCTGTTGTTGGCGCAGCGGCCGCCAGGCAGCGCGCGGGCAGAAGAGGGGCGCGAGCGGGCACAAGGGAAGGACCCACGACGAACAGAAGGATCCTGTCTACATGTCTACAAAATTGCGACCGGGTACGCACCCGGCCCTTGTGGCAGACAGCTGAGGCGCCGGGAGCAGGAAGTCCCCGCGCCTTCCTCAGGAGCCCGGACGCCCCCAGCCCGGCTCTGACCCCGAGACACCTGTTCCGCCGCGCCAGGGGTTTGCTTCTATCCTTCACGCTTCCCCACCAACCCGGAGATGGGGGAGGGCGAGGGGAACCGAGACCTTGGACCCGCAGCCTGAGGGCGCCTCCGCCGGCCGTACCTGACATCAGCCGCAGCTCCCTCTCGCCCCTCCTGGGGGGCGGAGAGGAGGGACAACACGGTACCGGCGACCTCTGCTTCTCTGGGCAGCCGCAGAAGTGGCTTGTGGCCGCTAAGCTGAGGCCGCCCGCTGCCGCTTAGATGATTCCCCGGCAGCGGCGGCGGCGGCAGCCGAGGCGGGCCCAGTGCTCGCTCCCGCCCGTTCGCTCCGCCCCTCCCCGCAGCGCTTCCTGGCCGCGGCCAGCCTACGGCGCAGCCGCTGCCCGGAGTCTCCTGGCGCTGACGTCTCCGCCGCCGCACCAGCCCCAGGGAAGGGTGGGGCAGGAGGGGCACGGAGGGCGGGGATACGGCGACGTGAGGACGCGGGAATTGGCCGCCGAGCGCACGCTCCGCCCTAATGCGAAGGGGTCTGGGAAGTCGGATCTTCCACGAGCCTTAGATTTCCCTGTAGCCCCCTTGCGGCTTGTCTCTGCTGCCCTCCACCTTTCTGATCCTGCTGTAAGGTCAGGCACTAACTTCCGGACCTTGAGCGGGAAGAAAGCAAGGAAACCACAGGGAATGAGAAAGGAGATGCCTGAGGGACCTTTGTCTGAGGTACAGGCTGTAACCCTGCAGGACTTTTGTGGCTTCTAGCCTGCTCTTAACCCGTTCATTTGTTTTTCCTGTTCTCTCCCGTACTCTCTTTACTCAGTATCTCTCTGGGCTTAATGAAAGGAAATAATGATTAGATGAAGTATCCAAACGGGTGCCGGGTCATCATGTGTGAACCAGGAAGAGCTGAACGATATAATGGTACCAGAAAGCTTTCTGTAGGCACACTTGGTCTTCGGTTCTGTCAGCGCTTCGGTTCTGTGGGTCAGTGGCCGGAAAAGCTTCTTCCGGGCTTAACTAAAAACTAAACATATCTCCCCTTTCGCTGGCCAGAGGGCTCTGAATGAGGAAGTTGTCTTTGGAAAAGGGGGAGGAGGCTGCCACCTATTGAGGCAATTCCACAATAGTCAGGTGAAGGTAAGGTATAGGCCTTACTGCGGTTAACCATTATCTACAAGACCAAGCTCCAGAATGGGAAAGCTACCCTGCTTCCTTTAAATGCCGTAATCAAGCAGTTCTTTAGTACTCTACAGCATGGTTGTTTAGAGTATGGGCTCTGAAATCAGACTGCCTTGGCTGGCGTCTTGGTATCTCCACCTACTGGCAAGTTGCTTAGAATGCCTGAGAGAAATAATGAACAACATACGTTATTGTTATTTTTCCTTTAATTTGCCTAGGTTCAGCTGTAGTGTGGTTTTTCAGGACATAGCATCAATATATCCAAAAGAATTGTAAAACATAAAGCACATGTAGTGATTTTAATACAGTTATTTCATTTTTTCACATCAGAAAACTGAGACCAGAAAGATAATAAACTGATAGGTCCATGTTAGAAGTGCAACTATCCTGATGTCCAGGTTATTGCTCTTTCCCTGGTTCATGGGTCCAGACTTCTGTCCCTTACATCCTTACCTCCATCCTCTGTGGCTCCCCAAGTTGTATATAGTTGTTGATCACTCTCTCCCCTCACCTTCCCACCATATCTGGCCGCCTTGCCACCATACCCTTCCCCTTGCCACCATACCCTCCCCCCTTGCCACTATACCTTTCCACCCATTGTAAAACAGGGATAGGAGACTCTTCCTGAGGTCAGTGTTCCAAGTAGAAACCAAAACTCACAACTCCTTATCTCGTTTTAATTTTATTAAAAGCTATAAGGAGTAAAGAATACAGGGAGCAAATGTAAGAAACCTTTCCAAAGATAAGTTCAGCCACAGCCTTACCCAGGAAAATTACTTGCTAGAAACAATAGTGGAACAAATCAGCCCCGTCCCCTCCCTGCCTTTATTTGAAAATAGTTTTTGTTTGTTTGTTTGTTTAGAGAGATAGGGTATTTCTGTGTTGCCCAGGTTGGAGTGCATTGGCTATTCACAGGTATGATCATGGCACACAACAGCCTTGAACAACTGGGCTGAAGGCTGAAGCAGTGTTCCTGCCGTAGCCTCCCCAGTGGTTGGGATTATAGGCACAGGCTGTGGCACCCAGCTAATAACTATTGTTTTATAAAATCAATACATGCTTATGCAAACAATTTCAAAAATTTTAAACAAAAATGCAAAGATGTTATAATTTGTCCAAATCTCATAATCTAGAGATAACCATTTCTTAAATTGTGTGTTACATTCTTCTAGGCTTCTCTCTAAGAATAAAAACACATATAGACATAGAAATACAATATTTCATCAATTGGATCTTATCTGCACAGTGAACAATATGTCATGAATAACATCATTTTAAAAGTTGCAGTGTCTGTTAAGTGGATGTATCATCATTTATCCAACCAATATTCTATTGATTGACATTTATGTTTCCAAGTTTTTACTATCAAAAAAAAAGTCTCTGATGAACATTGTTATCCACAGACTTTTGCACAATTGTGCAGTTATCTCCTTGGATACATTCCTAGAAGTGGCATTAATGTCAGCCAATTCTTCAACATTTTCAACTAGAGAATAAAAGTGGTTTCTTTGGAAAACGTACTTTATATGTAGGACTCAAAACTGACCAGATTATCCCATTTGAAACATATTTGAAACACAGATAAACCTCAGTATTATTGTTTATCTGATGTCCGTGTTTAATAATGCATGTCAGAGCTCCTTGGAGTAGGTCAGTAGACATTACTAGTGTCTAAACCAGTATCCTTTCTTCTTTACTAGTAGAACTCTGATTTCTTCAGGGTGACAATGTGTCTAGTTAAAAATATTCATGCCCCTAGACTTAAGTCATGGTTGGTCATGTGACCATCAGTTAAATAAAAGTGAATTTCTCTACAGGAGCCTCAAGGAAAGCTTTATGGAAGAAATATCACTTGAGTCATTTGATCTGCACCCATCCCTTTTTTCTGAACCTGAAACAGGGACATGATACTGGAGATAGAGCAGCCATATCTCACCCATAAAAATAAAAGCCACACAGACACTATTAGTAATGTAGGATGCCAGACGTGCCTAGGTTCATAGTTGCTTTGCCAGCTTACTAGCTCCGAACTGTCCACTTCTGGATTCGTTGTTAGGTGAGGAAGAACATATCCCTTCTATATAAGATTTGTTATTTGGGTTGTCTGTTATAAGCATGAAATGCAATTCTTAGTTGACATAAGATAGGTCAAGTCATCATTTATTTAGCACTATATATAGAATTTTTTAATAGAATGAGATGAAAATGGTGACAAAATGCAAACAAGCTAGCAACAACATTAAAACATTGTCTTCTCTAATAGATTTAGTTTTTTTAAAAAATATATTTTACAAATAATATTAACACCACTTTATAATAATTAAATTTCGTAAATTAAATTTTTTTTTCTTTTGAGTTGGGGTCTTGCTCTGTCACCCAGGCTGGAGTGCAGTGGCATGATCTCTGCTCACTGTAACCTCCATGTCCTGGGTTCAAGCGATTCTCCTGCCTCAGCCTCCCAAGTAGCTAAGATTATAGGTGCCCACCACCGTGCTCAGCTAATTTTTTGTATTTTTAGTAGAGACAGGGTTTCACCATCTTGGCCAGGCTGATCTCAAACTCCTTACCTCGTGATCCACCTGCCTCGGCTTCCCAAAGTACTGGGATTACAGGCGTGAGCTACCACGCCCAGCCAAATTAAATTTTATTAACTCACATAGTAGTATTAAAATATGTTCACAAATTATTTGATATTTCTTCCTTCAAAGGGTGAAACTTCATTCCCCTCACCTTGAGTTTGAAGTGTATTAAGTGACTTGTTCTCATGAATAGAATGTATTGGAAATGATGTAGTGTGACTTCTGAGGGGAAATCATAAAACATGCCAACCTTTTTATTCTTTCTCTGGGATTACTTGTTGGGGACAGGTAGCTATTGCATCAGAATCATAAGGTCACTCAGGCAGCTTACAAAGAGGCTTACATGGTGAGTAATTAAGGATTCTAGCCAACAACCAGTGAGGTGTTGAGGCCTTCTGATAACAGCCGTGTGAGTGAGATTGGAAGGAGATCCTCAAACCCCAGTCAAGCCTTCAGATAATTGCGTGCATCATGGTCAACATCTTGACTGTAAACTAGAAAGAGACCCTGAGCCAGAACCATTCAGCTACAGTGCTCCTGAATTCCTAGTCCACAGAAACTGTGAGATACTAAATGTTTAAATGATTGTTGTTTTAAGCCACCAAGTTTTGTGAGTTATGCAACAATAGATAACTCATACAGCTGGCTATAATAGAGCCTAGCACAATGCCTGGCACACATGCAGGCGTTTGATTATTTGTTGTTTGAATGAATAAATAATTGAATGAAGTATATCTTTTTCACTTTAGTGGGTAGCCTACAATGTTAATGATTATCTTTGCTACCAGACACCTGTATTATCTAAGGGTTTTTTGATCTCTCATAGAGATTTAAAGTGTGACTCTTACTGTGAGCTAAACTTTGCCAGTTGTGGAAGTAACATGGTTAATAGAACAATGGAATCCTTGAAGTTTGAATTCTGTCCCCAGTTTTTTTTTCTCAAAATTAAAAAAAAATTTTTTAATTAATGAGTTAACACAAAATTAAACCATATCTTGAAACCAGACATCCATTTTGTCTGCCATCTCCAATCAAATTACAGATTGACTCATAATACAAATTTGCCCAGAGGGCTTGGAATACCGTTTCACAAAGTTGACTGTATTCTTCCTCTTCACAAATGACCATTCTGATACATAGCATATTTAGCTACAAACGCCTCTGCTGACTCTCCTTGCAACATTTTCATGGCTCGCCAATGCATCTGTCTGCATTTCTCAAGTCTACCAAGGGGGCAGTTCAATTCTGCTTTGATGTAATCCATCTAAAGGTCAGAATCTACAGATCTAAATTCTCTCAAAGCCCTGTCTTGCAGGATTCTTGCTCCTTTTCAAACTGAATCATTTCCTGAAAAAGTCAACTGAAAATGGATGGCTTGCCTATAAACTTTTAAACACAGCTGTAGCCTTTTTTGTAGCCACCACTATGATAAGCCCAATCCAGCTATTTATCCTTCAGTGCCTCCAGATTGATCACTGATTAGCTGGATGACCTGTAGTAAGTTGCCCAACCCTTTTGAATCTCAATTGCCCTATCCACTAACTGGGGAAAATATACCCCAAAAGGCAGTCAGTGAGATTGTATGTGATCATATAAAGCATTAACATTCTTTTAATTAAACTATGGTGATGATATCTAACTTATTTTTAAGCAATTATGCATTAAATATTTTAGATGTGAACATCATGGAGACCTTTCAGGAAGTGACAACTTATTTACTGATTTTACTGTGTACTGTATAAAATAGTAGCATCATTCATAGCAAGCAATTTGGATTTAAGAGTATGGTAGAATGGTAGTGTATATGTCAGATCTCATTAGCCTGTTGAAAATTTATTACTCTTTTAAAAGAATGCATAATTATCACTGGCTCCATTTCTTTTCATGAATTAATTTGTAACTGTGGATGAGTATATCTGCTCCTCTTTATAGTGAGAGAGGTAATTAAACATACTTAATAATAAACATACTTAACCAGTTATTTGAATTTATGAATTCACACTAGAGCAAAATTGCATCCAACAGCAAGAAAATAAGTGGCAGAAAACATGTCTCTTTCAGAGACAGAACTTAGGGCACACAGGGGAAGGCTTTATATACTAGAACATCAAAGACAAGAGATGAAGCAATTATTAACAATGCACATTTTTGTGGCATGACTAACCTGAGAGATAAGTATGTTGGAATGAGTAAGACAGAGCCTTAGTGTGAGATTCAAGTGCTGATTATGTAGTGGATGAACGGCCTTAAATACAAGGTCCCTAGTTTAATTGTATTGTTGTTTCTTGCTTTCAGCTATTCAGCTGTGAGCCCAAATCAGTTGAAACTACTGGCCTAATTAGATATCAGACTGTTTTTTGTTGTGGATGATCCCTGAGTAAGAAAAAGAAGAACTTTAGGGGAAAGAGGGACAGAGCTAAATGTACCTCACTTAAAATGTTAAATTAGGGAGTAAGTGAAAAATGGACAACAGGAAACAAAGATGAGGGAAGTCCTTCTGGTAACATTGTGCTTTTCAACATAGCTTCCCATCTCCTATTGAAAATACCTGACAGTGCCACCCTGTATAATCTAAGAGAACATTTTCTAAACAGTTTTCATTCCTTGCAGCTGCATCTTCACAAAATTTACCAAGATTTTGAGACAATTGGAAAGGTGGGTGTTGTTTTCTGAACTGACTGACAGAGGAATAGGGTTAAGATGGAGAGCAAAGCAGAGGAAGAAATAAAGAAAAAAAGTCTAGGAAATACATTAAACCTCGAGGGAAGAGGACCCAGTATGACTCATAGCATATTAGCTTGAAAGCAGAGACTGCCACGTGTGCACTGAGGAACTTGTGTCATCTAGAAAAATATTCTCAGCTTATGAGGCTAGAATCCCTAGGATTACTCTCCATTCCTCTAGTTCCCTGGAATAAGAATCAAGAGTATTCCTTAATTGTTTTCTCAACTGATGAGAAACAAAAGCAGAAAACATTTGTTGTAAATGGAATAGTTAAAGTTTCTTTAGTTTGAAATTCCAAAGGAGTAAATTATTTATAAATGTATATGTTGCATCTGTTATTGTAAAGAACTAATTGACTTACAAATTGTATAGCTGTATAATATGGCATTTTTTTAAATTTCAAGTTGTATTTCTAAATCTAAAGGTGGACCTGTGGTAGATACCTTTTTTGGTTTCTATTCATCCTCCATTGAGAAGCATCTCCTTCCTTACCCTTCCACAAATTCCCATTTTGCTGAAATGACTCATAGACCTTGGGGAGATACTTATGTTTACTCACTTTTTTATAAAGGATACAGATGAACAGCCAGATAGAAGAGATATATAATGTAAGGTATGGGAGAAATGGCATACAGCTTCCATGCTGTCTCCAGGCATACCAACCTCTAGGCACCTCCATGTGTTTGGAAAGCCCCCCAAGCCCTACCCTTTTGGTGTTTTATGGGGGTAATAAAGGTAAAATAAGGTAATAAAGGTACGGCCCAATCCTATAGACCTGGTGCCCTTATAAGAAGAGGAAGAGCTCTCTCTCCCCATTATGTAAGGACAAAGAGATAAGCTAATAATCTGTAAACCAGGGGAAAAAAAAAAAAAAAAAAAAAGCCCTCAGCAGAAACCAAGTCAGCCAGACTGTGGATATTGGACTTCCTAGCCTCCAGAACTGTGAAAAACATAATTTATGTTGTTTAAGCTATATAGTTTGTGGTATTTTGTTACAGTAGCTCAAGCAGACTAATACAAGGGACTACCTAAAGGATTGATGCAAGATATTCTCCTCTGTTTTGTCTAACTTAGAATTTAGGGCAGAAAAAGCTAGAAAACAAAGCAAGCTGAAGTAATAATCCCAGACACCTGGAGACAGAGCTTACAGTTGAAACATGCAATAGACTGCCTAAGGCAAAATCTGGAGAGAGTTTCTTTGGGTAATTAAAATATTCAAAAGTAACCATATATACCTGGGAATTTAGAAAGCCATGCACATGTCCAGGGCAAAACACATGCTTAGAAAACACCTGAGAAAACCCTAAGCTTTCATTTTGCGCTGATCCCTTAGCACAGAGTAAACCTGACTAAGAATTGAAGTAGAGCCCTGGCTTAGAGCAAATTTGCAAAGATTGTGAGAGCTTCTGGCATTTGAGGAAATTTGCCAAAACACTAGCTAGGCACAGGCTAAGGAAGAGTCTTCAGTGACCATATGGACAAGGAATACAGTCTTTGAATAATAGTCTGGGACAAGCATCAAATAAACTGCTACAATTTTCAAGAACAAGAAAACAGCAAACTCTAGGAAAGTGAAGAAGATCTAATTTCTAGTTACCACATTATAGGAACAAAATGTCCAGTTTTCAAGCTCACACACAAAAATCACAAAGCATACAAAGAAAGAAGAAAGTATGGTTCCTTCAAAGGAACAAAATAAATGGACAGAAATTGTCCCTGAGGAAATTCAGACATTGGAATTACTAAACAAAGACTTTAAAACAATTGTCTTAAATATGCTCAAAATGCTAAACACAGAAAGGAAAACATGGACAGTGAACTAAAAGAAGCCAGGAAAATGATGCATTAACAAGATGAGAATATCAACAAAGAGATAGTAATTATAAAAAGGAACCAAACAGAAATTCTGAAGCTGAAAAATAAAAAGAAAATCTAGGTGGCTTCAGCAACAGAATTGAGCAAGCAGAAATGTCAGTGACGTTGAAGATAGGACCACTGAAATTATTGAGTCTGAGGAGCAGAAAGGAAAAAGAATGAAGGAGTTTTCATTTGTTGTGGGAATGCAAATGGTACAGTCACTTTTTTAATTTTCTTTTTTAAATAGAGATGAGTTCTCACTATGTTGTCCAGGCTGGTCTTGAACTCCTGAGCTTGTGATCCTCCCACTTCGACCTCCCAAAGTGCTAGGATTACAGGGATGGGCCACCATGCCCAGTTCAGTATAGCCATGTTGAAAGACAGTTTGGCAGTTTTCTTACAAAACTAAATATACTCTTACTATACAATCCAGCAATTGGGCTCTTTGTTATTTACCCAAATCAGGTGAAATTTATGTCCACACAAAAACCTGAATTTGAATGGTTACAGCAGCTTTATTAATAAGTGCCAGAACTTGAAAGTAACCAAGAGGTCCTTCAATGGGTGTATTATGGACTGCAGGTTTATATACCTTTTAGAATTCCTATGCTGAAGCCCTAATGGCTAGTGTGGCTGTATCTGGAGATGGGGTCTCTAAGGAAGTGAAGGTTAAGGGTGGAGCCCTGATCTGTTAAGGTTAGTGTTCTCAAGAAGAGCTAACAAAGCACTCTCTTTTCCTCTCTGTCTGCACACACATATACCTAGGAAAGGCTATGTGAGGACATAAAAAGAAGACAGCTGCTTATAAGCCAGGAAGACAGCCCTCACCAGAAAGTGAGTTTGCCAGCACTGTTGTCATGGATTTCTAGCCTCCAGGACTGTGAGAAAGTAAATTTCTATTGTTTAAGCCACCCAGTCTATATTATTTTTTTCCCATTTTTGAAAAATTTGAGACAGTCTTGCTCTGGTACCCCGACTGGAGTGCAGTGGCATGATCTTGGCTCAGTGCAACCTCTACCTCCCAGGTTCAAGTGATCCTGCTGTCTCAGCCTCCCAAGTAATGGGGATCAGAGACATACACCACCATGCCCGGCTAACTTTTTGTAGTTTTTATAGAGATAGGATTTCACCATGTTGCCCAGACTAATCTTCAACTCCTGAGCTTAAGTAATCTGCTGCCTTAGCCTCCCAAAGTACTGGGATTACAGGTATGAGCCACTGTGTGCAGCCTCGTCTGTATTATTTTGTTATAGCCCAAACAGACTAATACAAGGTAAATGGATAAATAAACTGTGGCACACACACACAATGGAATACTATTTAATGCTAAAAAGAAATCAGCTATCAAGCCACAAAAACACATGGTTGAACCTTGTGTTAATCCATTCTTGCATTGCTATAGAGAAATACCCAAGGCTGGGTGATTTATAAAGAAAAGAGGTTTAACTGGCTCATGGCTCTGCAGTCTTTACAGGAAGCATGATGCTGGCTTCTGCTTGGCTTCCAGGGAGTCCTCAGGAAGCTTGCAATCATAGCAGAAGGTAAAGGGAGAGCAAGAACATCACATGGCCAGAACAGGAGCCAGAGAGAGAGAGAGAGGTGGAGGAGTGATACCACACACTTTTAAATGACCAGATCTCATGTGAACCAGGGAGCAAGAACTCACTTATTATCAAGGGTATAGCCATCCATGAGGGATCTGCTCCTGTGATCCAGGAAGCTCCCACCAGGCCCCACCTCCAACACTGGGGATGGCATTTCAACATGAGATTCAGGCAGCGAGAAATATCTGAACTACATCAAAGCTAAGTGTGTATTGCTAAGGGAAAGAAGCCAATCTGAAAAAGTTACAGACTGCATGATTCCAATCAGATGAGGGGAGGGAATGATGAATAGATGGAGCATAGGAGATTTTTATGGCAGGGAAACTATTTTTATGATACTATATACAGAATGCATAACACCATGAATGAACCCTAATGTGAATTATGGACTTCGGGGTTTTGATAATGATGTGTCACTGTTGGTTCATTGATAGTAACAAATGTACCACTCTGGTGTGAGATGTTGATAGTGGAGAAGGCTGTGTATGTGTGATGGTGAGGAATATATCAGAATTCTTTGTAACTCTGCTGCATTTCACTGTAAACCTAGCATTAAAAATAAGATATGTTAATTTTTTTTAAAAGTTTTCAGAGACAAAGGGACCAGTGTGTCATCACCAAGAGGACCAACATACATGTTATGGGAGTTTTAGATGACAAAGAGAGAAAGGGGCATAAATAATATTTGAAAAATTATAGCCAGAAGCTTCTAAAATTGTATTAAATATAGTAACCTACAAATCCAAGAAATTTAATGAACTCCAAGTTGGATAAACTCAAAAGGACCAATGCCAAGACATTCTAACCAGCCTACCAAATGCCCAAGGGAGAGTGAGAATCTTGAAAGCAGGAAACAAGAAAGAGGTAACTCATCATATACAAGGAATCCTCATTAAGAATAAAGGCCAATTTCTCCTCAGAAAACATGGAAGCCAGAAGACAGTGGGGTGACATATTTAAGTGGGTGGAAGAAAAACCTATTAAGTGAGATTTTTATATCTAACAAAACTGTCCTTCAAAATGATGGAAAAGTTAGGATATACTTTGATAAACAAAAGCTGAGGGAGTTAATTACCACTTGCAAAGGAAGTCTTTCAAATTGAAATGAAAAGACACTAGACAGTAATTCAAAGCCATGTGAAGAAAATAAAGGCCTGCAGTAAAGGTAGGGCAAATATAAAAACAAGTACTGTTTCATTTTTGTTTGTAACTCCACCTTTTATTTTTAATAAGATTTGACGCACACACATATACAAAATAATTATAAATCTGCTATTGGGCAGATTTATATCTTTTACATCTTTAACCTCATGTTAAAGATGTAAAAAGATATTAACAACACAAAGGGAGAAGATAAAGATATATAGTATTATAGTTCTTAAATGTTTTTGAAGTTAAGTTGGTGTCAATTCAAAATATGTTGCCTTAAATTTAGGGCATTATATTTAATCACTATGATAACCACAAAAAAATATCTAAAAGATATACACAAATGGAAATGAGAAAAGAATCAAAATGGTTCACTACAAAAAAAAATTAAATATAAAAGAAGGCAATAATGGAGAAAATGAGAGAGGAAAAAGTGTAAGACATACAGAAAACAAGTATCAAAATGGCAAAAATACTTCATTATAAGTAATTAAGTATAAATGGATTAAACTATTTACTCAAAGGCAGAGATTGGCAGAATGGATAAATGCTGTCTATAAGAGATTCACTTTAGATTTAAAGACACAAATAAGTAGAAAGTGAAAGAATGGAAAAGATATTACATGCACAGAGTAACGAAAAGAGAGCAGAGGAAGCTATACTAATATTAGGCAAAAAACTTCGAGTCAAAAATCTGTTATAATGACGAAGGACATTATATATTGATATATTGATAAATATCATCAAAGAGTTATAATTATAAACATATGCACCAAACAACACAGACACAAAATATTTCAAGCAAATATTGACAGAATTAAAGGGAGACAAATGGTTATACAATAATAGTTGGAGACTACAATATCTCATTTTCAAAAATGAACAGAATATCTAGACAGAAGATAAGTCATAAAAGTCTTGAATAAGTCAACTAGACCTAGAACATTTTACCCTATAACAGCAGAATACATATTTTTTTCTCAAGGGCACATGGGACATTCTTTAGGAAAGATTATATCCACAAAACAAGTGAATAAATTTTAAAAGTTTGAAGTCATCCACAGTGTCTTTTCTGACCAAGTAGAATGAAGCTACAAATCAAAATCAAAGGAAAACTACAAAATCTACAAATATATGGAAATTAAACAAAACACCAACCAAACACTCACTGATCGAAGAAAAAACTGCAAGAAAAATTAGAAAATAACAAAAATGAAACCACACATATTAAAACAAGATATTTTTGTTTGTTTTGAGACAGACTCCCACTTTGTTGCCCAGGCTGGAGTGCAGTGGCACGATCATGGCTTACTGCAACCTCTGCCTCCTGGGTTCAGGTGATTCTCTTGCCTCAGCCTTCTGAGTAGCTAGGATTACAGGCACCCGCCACCATCCCTGGCTAATTTTTGTATTTTTTGTAGAGATGGGGTTTTACCATGTTGATCAGGCTGATCTCGAACTCCTGACCTCAGGTAATCTTCCCGCCTCAACCTCCCAAAGTGCTGGGATTACAGGCGTGAACCACCGTGCCCAGCCTAACATAAGATGTTTAATAATGAAAATGAAAACACATATATTAAAACATAAGATGCAGCAAAAACAATGTTCAGAGGAAAACATAACTGTAAATTCCTACATTAAAAAAGACAAAAGATAATCAATGGCCTAACTTTATCCTTTGAGAAACTAGAAAAGGAAAAGCAAACCAAATCCAAAACTAGCCAATGGAAGGAAATAAAAATTAGAGCAGAGATCAATAAAACAGAGAATAAACAATAGAGAGAATCAGTAAAACCATAATTTGTCTCTGTAAAAAAAATAATCAAATTGACAAACCTTTAGCTAAACTGGCAAAGAAAAAAAGACACAAATGATTAAAATTTAAAATGAAAATGAGGATATTACTGCCAGCTTTGGATAATCTAGATAAAATAGATAAACACAAAAATTAACTAAACTTACTTAAGATGAAATAGAAAATTTCCCTAGACCTGTAACAAAGAGATTGAACCACTGATCAAAAACCTCCCAACAAAGAAAAGTCCAGGACCAGATACCTTCACTGGTGAACTTTACCAAACATTTTAGGAAGAATTAACATCAATTCTTCTTAAACTCTTTCAGAAAATTGAAGAGGAACACTTTCTAACTTATTCTATGAAGGCAGCATTACTCTGATACCAAAGTCAGATAAAGACCACAAAAAAGGGCACACCAATTTTCCTTTTGAATATTAAAGCAAAAATCTTCAACAAAGCACTAGCAAACTGAATCCAACAGCATAGTTAAAAGACAATGTGATTTAAAAATGGACAAAGACTAGAATTAACACTTCTCAAAAAAAAAATGTACAAATGGCTAATAAGCATATGAAAAGATGTTCAACATCCTTAGTTATTAGGGTAATGCAAATCAAAACAACAATGAGGTACCATTTCACATTTACTAGAATAGCTATAAGATTTAAAATAATAAATAAAACCCAAACAGAAAATAACAAGTATTAACAAGGATGTGGATAAATTAGAACATTTGAACATTACTGGTGGGAATGTAAGACGAGACAACCACTGTGGAAACCAGTTTGGCAGCTTTTCAAAAAGCTACACATAGAATTACCATGCAACCCAGCAGTTCAGCTCTGAGATACACACTCCAAAGAACTGAAAACAGAGATTTAAGAGATACTTGTACATGAATGTTCATAGTGACCTTATTCATAACAGCCAAAAGATGGAAACAACCCAAATATTCATCAACCAATAAATGGATAAACAAAATATCTTATATACATACAGTGGGATATTATTCAGCCATGAAAAAAATGACGTTTTGATATATGCTACTACATGGACATGCCTTGAAAACATAATACCCTCTCAGGCATCCATATCCAATAACAAATCAACACAAGTTTATTAAAAATACAGCTTTCCTTCCCCAACCTGTGATACTCTTTTTTTTTTTTTTTTTTTTTTTGAGACGGAGTTCCACCTTCAGAGTTCCCCATCCGGTTGACTGAGGCCTTTGTTGAGACTACAACACAGCCCAACTTTTCCCACTATCCAATCCTGCTTCTGTATCTTTCCCTGCACAGGTGCTGATCTTAAAAGTCTTCCCTAATAAACTTTCTACATGCTGATCTCCATTTCAGAGTCTGTTTTCTGGAAAACCCAGCCTATGGCAAAATATGAAGCAAGAGGAGAGCTGTTTCCCAATGCTCCCGAAATTCAAGTTCCTTTTTAGGTATCTAAGATCAGTAGGTGATAGAATTTGAGTTACTTCTGCTTACTTAGAGTTAGCTCTTCATGCATCATAGACCGATTAACATCAATGTTCCACATGAGAAATGAAGAAAGATAGATCCAGTGCAATGTATCAGTCCTATCCATAAATGAGCCCATAATCATTTCACCATGCTGATCAATGACAATTACTAAAGTTTTTGGACTGTTTGCATTTAATGAGAGGGTAGAATTTTGAAGTACCTTCAGTAAGTCAGCCCTCTTTATGACCTCTTTATGACTGTCTTTCCCTTAATATTATAAGGATACTTGAAATAGCACCTACCATAGAAAGTATTCATGTTTTCCTATATTTCTATTTTTTCAATTCTACTGCGACACAACCTGATAGAGTACTAAGTATTAGAAAACATATATTTTAATCCTGACTCTACTATTTACTAGCTGCTTTCTGAGCCTCATGCTCCTCAACTGTGTAAAAGGAAGATAATGATGCCTGTCTTTTCTAGTGGTTGCTCTGGTTAAAGGGGAGGATGTTTGCAAAGGGTCTAACATGTTATGAGTACTCAGTAAATTGTAGCTATTTTTATCAATAACTCTCATAATAAAAGTAGACTGATAAAAAATTTTAAAAGTAAATATCTTTTTAACAAATACTTCAATTTATTGCCACATTTTTTAGTCCCTGGGCAACACATTTTGGCTCGCAAATGTAAAGTTATTCACTATAAATATGTTTATACTAAAACGTTTGTGATTTTCATCCAAGGGGCAATTGCCTTTAAAATAAAAAAGTTAGACTAAGTGAGTTGTAAGTTTTTTTCCCCACTGTTAAAGCCTCACAAGTTTATGGATTTGGATGACCTTCCAAAAATAGAAGCAAATGTTGCTGAGAATTTGAGTCTCTCTTTGGTAAGGATGGCTACATGTCAATGGAGTTACGGTTCCAAGTCCTCTTGACTAGCAGTTTACTTGCAAACTATTCAGTCTGTCTTAGTCTATCATATCACTGTGCAAAATACTTGGCAGTACACAAGTAGTAATTTTGTGTAGTAATGACTACACATTATTATAAGCTGAAAATTACTGCCTTTTATTCTATCTTAGATTTTCAGTTGCATAAATTCTATTTAAGTTGATTGTAAAGCATGGCTCATTGTTTTCTCTCAATACTCATTACTTCTGCTGATTAGTACTGTGTTTGTGTCTGTAGTTCAAAGTCTTCTTAACTAGTAGTCTACTTGCAAATAATTCAGACAGCTTTCTCTCTGTCATCTGTTAACATTAGTCCTGGGGACTGGCTTCTCTGATAAAATTCCTGCAGCTACTTCATACTTTTGGACATGTACTTGGACACATGCCCTCTATTTCATCTTTTGTACCTAGAAATGAGTTGCATATATGTGTCCATTCTTTGGAACCCATTTAGTCTTCAACCTTACTTCTACATTGAACTGGACTGGACTTTTCTTTTACTGAGTGGATTCAGGCTAGCAGACACATAGACCATTTTTATTTTCCTCCCCTTCTAAACATCTGTCTCTTTATCCATCTTCCTACCTCCTGTCTAAGAAGAGCAGTGTAGCCTCCCTTCTCATCAGAAATAGGGTAACATTTTGTCTTCCTTCCTGTTCTATATCAACTACTTAATATATGTATTAGAACACTGTCAATCAAGATAACATTATTTGTCCCCTTATATATCAGACTTTTGTCAAGGATATATCTGATTAGGAAAATGGCAAGGATTAGGGGTTGGAGGTAGAAGGTGAAGGTTCAAGAAAGAGATGACACTCTATACAGTTGAAGACTAAAAAGATCTGGATGGAAGGTAAAGGTCATATGCAGAAACAGAACAGAAAGAATTTTCCAGAGTTCAGAAGAAACAGATCTCTAGTTCCATGAGGATACTGGAATGTGTACCCAACATAAAATGTGGAAAGGTACTAGGGGTAAGAAGGATACACATGTGGGGCAGGAAAGGGCTCAGGGAAAGAATAAGAATCAGGAAATTTAACTAGTTTTACTTGTGTGCAAATGGCCATTTATGGTATTGCTGCCTTTGATCTTTGAAGTGCAGACACATCCCTCAATTTATGAACAGCGGTTTGTGCAGAGCTCCCTAGGATGTGAGAAAGGAAATGAGGAGAGATGCTGTCCTTCGGTTTACCAAGCTCGGAGCTGATGGCTGAAAGGCCAAGTTCCCTTTTCTTCCATTACATGTTAAGTATGTTATTATGGACTATAGTGATACTCTTTGTAACACTGTTTCTATAGGAAAATGCATTATTTGAATTGGATCACATTAAAATTAATTTTTTGAATATAGTTTACATGGAGACAGGGATTTCTTTTAACTTTACTAACATTAACTATCTAAAGATTGCAGATAAAGAAAAGCTAGGTGGGGCCGGGTGTGGTGGCTCACGCCTGTAATCCCAGCACTTTGGGAGGCCGAGGCGGGTGGATCACGAGGTCAAGAGATCGAGACCATCCTGGTCAACATAGTGAAACCCCGTCTCTACAAAAAATACAAAAAATCAGCTGGGCATGGTGGCGCATGCCTGTAATCCCAGCTACTCAGGAGGCTGAGGCAGGAGAATTGCCTGAACCCAGGAGGCGGAGGTTGCGGTGAGCCGAGATTGCGCCATTGCACTCCAGCCTGGGCAACAAGAGGGAAACTCCGTCTCAAAACAAAAAAAAAAAGACAAGCTAGGTGGAAGAATAGTGACTTTCCAAAGGTATTACTATAAAATTAAGCTAAAATTAGGATTTCATACACCTTCATTCAGTCTGTAAGAGTTTTGTTTCTACTGGGTCTCTAGGGAGCCTTTGCTTTGAAGAGATTATTGGGGAGAGTGGACAGGAAGGGAGGGAATAAATCAGCACAGTGCAACACACCACGTTCTTTTCTTTCTCTCTCTTCTGCTTTAGATTCCTATTTCTCTTCCACGCTTTTCCTTCCTTCCCCTTCTCTTCCTGTGTTTTCTTTCTTTCTTCTTTTTCTTTGCTTCTTAGTCCTTTACTGCTCTTAATATTTGGCCTGCCTCTTTCCAGTCTCTTCTTTTTTATTTTTTAGTGCTGCTTTTTATATCTCCCCCTTCTAGTAGAGAAAAGATGATCAATATTACAGTCATTCAAAAATAAAAATTAAGCACTTCTTCTGGCTCTGTGCCAAACGTTGTAAAAAGGAAGTTATATAGACAGTTTCCGACCTCCAAAAGCATGCAATCATTTGAGTCCTAGCTGTGATTTTATAACACCTTCATAATTCTTGACTTTTTTTTCTGTTTCTCAGTCCCATTAAAAATCTGGTGATAGCAATGAATTGCTTCACTCCAATAATGCTTGAGTCAGAGACATGCCCTATTTGCATATAATTTCAGAAGATTCAAGAACTCCCTGAATTCCTCAGTAGTTTATGACCTCAGATCTAGAACACTGCTTGTTGTCTCAATATATTTCACAAGTGTCACACAGTTTGAGATAGAATGTCTTAAAACACAGTAAATTTTAATCCATTAAGAAAATCAATAGGCCATATAACAGCCATTTTGTGTTTTTGGGGAGGCAAAAAGGGGAAGAAATGTTATCTAATTACAAGTAGGTTGTAACATTATCTAAAAGGAACAAACACTTATTTGACCACCTATTACATATTATATATGTTATATATGAGTCCTGCATAATGCAGCTTTTACAAAATTGTATATGAAATATATTTGTATATATATATACACATGTATACATAGATACATATGTGTATATACTTGTAAATTTATACAAATATGTGTATATGATACATATGTGTATATACTATGTAAAGTATAATAGAAAAAATATACAAAATGTTTACAACAGCTATGTTATGTAGGAATTATTATACTCAGATATGAAAATTAAGACTCAGAGAGATCAAACAGCTTACTCAGTCAACCTGTAGTGAACAGTAGAATCAGAATTTGAATCCACATCTAACACCAATGCCTTCTTGGAGAATGATTTCTTATTTATCCTTTCTATTCAACACAAAACTCAGCACATAGGAGGTACTCATGGAATATTGGAATGCTGATTGAATTAGATGGAACAGAGTCAGATATAGAGCCCTGCAGTAGATCACTGGAGACTAGAGACCATGCTTCCCATTCCACCCCCACCTCCCATTTAATTTTTTTCCTTTAGTAAAAAGGAAGGGACATTCTAACAGGTCCTAAAGACTAGAGAGGACTCTACAAAACTTCAGAGAGATATAGTAATTTTACTTTATTCATCAGGGAAATATATCAGCTATGGTTGTGTGAGGGTAACAGGCTTGAATACACCAATTTTCATGTGAAAGGAATGTACTACTAAGTTAATACAATAGCAACTTGGGGAAATTACTTTTGATTTAGCAAGTTATCTGAACATTAAAGGAGGCATTCTGACTGAGACTCCTTTAGTAAAAAGGAAGGGAATTTCTAACAAGTCCTAAAGACTAAAGAGGACTCTACAAAACTTCAGAGAGATATAGTAATTTTACTTTATTCATCAGGGAAACATATCAGCTATGGTTGTGTGAGGGTAACAGGCTTGAATACACCAATTTAAAGGCCAATTTGAAACATGCCTGGAAGGAAAATAAGGCAATTTTAGCAAAAAGACAGTTCTCAAATAAAGTCTGATCTTAAAGGAAGAGACCTCACTGATTGAAGGAATTGTTCAGAATGTACATGTACATAACCTAACTGAGGCTAGCTAATGAAGGAACTGAAATTTGAAGTGTGCTGGTAAAGAAAATGAAAGCAATATAAGAATGTTGGCAACTTTGAGATAGAGGCTGATTATACTTCAAAAGAGTATCTTTAGGGAAGCTAATAAATTCTTAACTAAGTTGAACAGAAACTATTAGAAATAAGTATAATCTTAGAAGCCAGTCAAGACAATAGAGCAACACAGAATCAGTGACTGTGTTGCCTTGATTGATAGATTCATGATTTAAAAGTAAACCCATTTTGACTTCAGGTCAGGGCAAGGTTATAATGTACAGTTTTTGAATTTCCCCAAATCCATTCCTAAAATCGTACTGAACAACTAGAATAGCAAAAGATAAGCTCCATTCACCACATCCTCCAGAAAACCAATGGAAAAAAACATCACCAGGAGTCTCAGAACACCAGTGGGTTTTGCCCCACCCAAACCACAGACAACAGCAGCAGAAGTCAAACAGATCATGCCTAGTTTCAGCAGCGGTGCAGAGGCAGTAGACAGGAGAGAACAAAAGTATGAAAGGTTCTATGAACACTGCAATATGAAATTATCCGCAAATACTCAAAAAAAGAAGGTCTCACCTTGAGTGGGATTCTCAACAGGTAAATATTGTGAAAATAACAGAAAAAGGAGAAGGGTCCTGACTCCAATTTATGGCTGAGTAGAATAAAAATATCTCAGCCACACACTAAGAGAACATGGGAAGATCAGAAGGGACTGGGTGGCTTATGTACTCACAGAACTCAGAAACAGCCAATAAAATATATTTCCTGAGGAAAACACCTCCGTGAAGAAAATTCAAATTGAGCAGGATAGAAACTCTGAGAGTAAAACCAATATTTTGACAACCTTACAATGCCTTTGTTGTTTGTCGAGAGAAAAGAATCAAACACTGGAAGGTGAGGTGGGTCTCCAGAGAAGGCAGATCTCTGAAAGTAGATGTGACTACACAAAGGCCATCTATGTCTACGTGTGTATCTCCATCTATCTACTGTGTGGTAATAATAAAGGAGGAATCTTTTAAGCAATGAAACTATAAAGGCTATCATGGCATATCCCAATTCCCACAAGGGAATCATTTCCTAAAACTACAGAACACCTGATTTTATTTATACAAAAGCAACAGAAAAGGATGTGGTTGAACACCAAACAAATGTACTATTATAAAGAAAATGAACTAAATAAAGAAAAAATGGGTAGTTAATATGTATCAGAAAAGACATAATTAAAAAAAAATGAAAAGTAACAAAATCCACTGAAGCAAATTAAGAAAATAATAGAAACTATAAAATAACAGCATATATTAGAACCAGGAAACTCAGAGACAAGATAGCTAAACATCAATTGGGGATTGATATAATTCAGAACTCGAGTTGAGTGATTCGTCCATTTCCAGTTTATCCTTCCTCATAAAGTGTAGTCTCTTGTGGTCCCAATGGAAAGGCTAGTGTTTTTGTTTTTTGGGTTTTCTTTTTTAGATCTCATTCTCCTTGTGCAGCTCAGAACTCCAATTTCCCCCCCAACTTCTTGAGTCTATCAAAAGTTTTGTTCAAATTCTCATCCTTTCAGCCATTGTTCTCAAATAGGCAAATAAATGCCTCAAGACCAAAAGCAGTGGCACATGTCAGGTTCAGCTCTCTGGGATTGCCTTTTCTTGTGGATCCTGGCCCCATAAGCCCTCACCACCTGACTGGTTTTTCGATACCTTCAAATTGTTCTGAAACAACCTAGTTCACTATTTTCAGAAATAGGACTTGTGAAATACAGTTTACAAAGGAGGAAAAGAAAGCAGAAAGAAAGCAGCAGAAAGGATTCAAGAGAAAAATGATAGTTATAGAAGACAGGAAAAGGAAAACCAACATAAGTGTAATTTATGTTGGAAGAAAAATGAAAGCAATGGAACAAAGCTAGCACAAAAATCCATAATGCAAAAGGACGTTCTTAAAGTTAGAAAAAAAATGATCACCTATATTGAAAGAGCACACAAGTAACCTTGGAAAAATAAAGCCAGAATTGCCAATACCAAGACATATTCCAGTATAACTGGAAAATAAAACAGTTATTTGAACATTCAGGCATAAAGACTAAGTTGTCAAAAATAAAATCATATTTGCTTCAGATTTTGTAAGTCCATGAAACAATATATTTAATATATTAAAGAGAAAAAATAATGAAACAATGATTTTTACACGTACTCGAACTTTTAAGTATAAAAGCTACAGAAAAGTAAAGCAATTGTGATCGTGCAAGAACCAAACGAATACTATTCCCTGAGAAATATACATAGAAAACAAGCTTCAACCAAAAAAATCATAGGAAATGCTTCAGCTAAGTTCTAGAAACAAAAAGCTTGCCAATAAATATTATTTGAGCAGAGAGATAGATGTATGAATGCATGGGTGGAAGAATTAATTAATTAATACCTGGGAAGGAAAAGAAAAGATCTACCCATGTGTATTAGCCTGTTTTCATGCTGCTGATAAAGACATACCTGAGACTGGGAAGAAAAAGAAGTTTAATTGGACTTACAATTCCACATGGCTAGGGAGGCCTCAGAATCATGGCGGTAGGTGAAAAGCACTTGTCACATGGTGGCAGCAAGAGAAAATTAGGAAGAAGCAAAAGTGGAATCCCCTGATAAGCCCACCAGATTTTGTGAAACTTATTCACTATCATGAGAATAGCACAAGAAAGACTGGCCCCCATGATACAATTACCTCCTTTTGGGTCCCTCCCACAACAAGTGGGATTTCTGGGAGGTACAGTTCAAGTTGAGACTTCGGTGAGGACACAGACAAACCATATCATTCTGTCCCTGGTGCCTCCAAATCTCATGTCCTCACTTTTCAAAACAATTATGCCTTCCCAACAGTACCCCAAAGTCTTAGCTCATTTCAGCATTAACCCAAAAGTCCACAGTCCGAAGTCTCATCTGAGACCAAGCAAGTCCCCTCCACCTGTGAGCCTGTAAGATCAAAAGCAAACTAGTTACTTTCTAGGTACAAAGGGGGTAGAAGTATTGGTTTTGGCCAATTTCTCCCATGTAGAATGGCTGTACCATTCTACATGGGAGAAATTGGCCAAAACAAAGGGTTTACAGGGCCCATGCAAATCTGAAATCCAGTGGGGAAGTCAAGTTTTAAAGCCCCAAAATGATCTCCTTTGACTTCATGTCTCATATCCAGGTTATGCTGATACAAGAGGTAGGTTCCCATGGTCTTGGGCAGCTCTGCTTCTGTGGCTTTGCAGGGTATAGCCTCCCTCCTGGCTACTTTCACAGGCTGGCATTGAGTGTGGCTTTTCCAGGTACACGGAGCAAGCTGTTAGGTGGATCTACCATTCTGGGGTCTGGAGGACAGTGGCTCTCTTCTCACAGCTCCACTAGGCAGTTCCCCAGTAGGAACCCTGTGTGGAGGCTCTGACCCCACATTTCCCTTAGCAGAGGTTCGCCATGAGGCACCACCTTTGCAGAAAACTTTTGCCTGAGCATCCAGATATTTCCATATATCTTCTGAAATCTAGGTGGAGGTTCACAAGTTTCTCATCTCCATCTGAGACACAGCCAAACCATACCACTATGTTACTGATTACCACAAAACTAGGAATGTAAAGTCAGTGAATATTAGTTCTGGGAAAGAAATTCTAGATTAAGTACATTTACATCCTCACTTTTTAGATAGGTAAACTGTGTCTCAGCATGATTTGTCCAACATGCCCAGATGGCCTATGGCAGAGGCAGAAAATGGATCCAGAATTTTCTGATGCTTAGTGAAGATCTCTTTAAAAACTTGATCCTGGCTGACTGGGCTCAGTGGCTCACACCTGTAGTCCCAGCACCTTGGGAGGCCAAGGTGGGTGGATCACTTGACATCAGGAGTTTGAGAGCAGCCTGGCTAACATCGTGAAACTCCATCTCTACCAAAAATATGAAAATTAGCCAGGCATGGTGGTATGCACCTATAATTCCAGCTACTTGGGAGGCTGAGATACAAGAATTCCTTGAACTTACGAGGCAGAGGTTGCAGTGACCTGAGATCTTACCACTGCACCGCAGCCTGGGCAACAGAGTGAGACTCCATCTTAAAAAGAACACAAAAAACAAATAAAACAAAACTTGGTCACTGGCAAAGTATAATTGTTAAATATTATTACTCATTCCTTTCCCCTGCCTCCGAATAAATAAATCCTGCTCCCTATCCCAGAGTAAAATGTTTCTTGAGGGCCAGGCCATGATTTGTTTTATTAAGTTTTAAAATTTACAAAAACAATTTATTTTACTATAGAAAAATTAGGAAAAAAAACCTTTGCTTATAATCCTATCACTCAGAGAAAACTTATGCTATAAATATTTTTGTTGTTACCTTTTTAGACTTTGTTATTCTTTGAACAAATGCACCCTCATGTTTAAAACAAAAACAGAATTATACGGTCATATTCTTTTGCAGTCTTTTTCTCAAAATATAATCATCCTTCATTTTCAATAAACAGAACTAAGTCACACATATACACACAAACTTTAAAATAAATTTTATATCAATGAAACTGTAAATTTTAATGTTACTTTATATTTTATTTTCCTGAGTATTTCATAATTTCATTCAATCATCTGTAAATCGTTTAACTTTTATGTGTCCTTAATTTATGTTTTTCCATTTTATTTGGTTGACACAAATTTTAAACTTGCCAAGCAGACCACTTATAGCTCCTTGGTACCTGCTAAAACCTGGAGGCAGCGTTATCAGATAGGGTTTTCCTTTTGTGGTGGGGTTCTGGGGGAAAAAGTGGGAGAATATGAGAGAGGAGGAGAAAGCCACTGCATCTAGCCAGTTCTTGTACTTTTAAATAGTTGAGGGAAAGAAAAGAGTTTTGAAATAATAAATATTTGCATAAGACTAGGGTGTTATTTATTAAGAAATAGAGGCTAAGGGGCTGGGCATGGTGGCTCATGCCTGTAATCCCAACACTTGGGAGCCTCAGGCAGGTGGATGACCTGAGGTCAGGAGTTCGAGACCAGCCTGACCAACATGGTAAAACCCTGTCTCTACTAAAAAATATGAAAATTAGCCGGGCATGGTTGCAGGCGCCTGTAATCCCTGCTACTTGGGAAGCTGAGGCAGGAGAATTGCTTGAACCTGGGAGGCAGAGGTTGCAGTGAGCTGAGATCACGCCATTGTACTCCAGCCTGGGTGACAGAGCAAGAAATAGAAGCTAGGTATGGTGGCCCATACCTGTAACCCCATCCCTTTGGGAGGCCAAGGTGAGAGGATTGCTTGAGGCCAGGAGTTTGAGACCAGCCTGGGTAACATAGTGAAGTCTTTCTCTATTAAAAAAAGTTAAAAATAAAAAAATTAGCTGGACCACACCACTGCACTCCAGCCTGGGAAACAGAGTGAGACTGTCTGTTTAAAAAGACAGACAGACAGATGAAAAGAAAGAGGAACAGAGAAAGAGGAAGGAAGGAAGGGAGGGAGGGAGGGAGGGAGAACGAAAAAGAAGGAAGGAAGGAGAGAGAAAGAGAGCAAAAGTTACATTAAATTAGAAATTTTCCCTAGTGAGGATAGGTTATTTCTTTAGGAAATTGGAATCTATAATGTAGTGGGTGAAAGTTCTGGAGCCAAATTCCTCTGTAAGTCTCCTTAAGAATATATATCTTGAAGGGATATTGTGATGAAATTATATAATGTTTGCAAAGTGCTTAACATAGTTGTTGACAGGTTTCAGTAAGTGTTAGCTATGTTGCTCCTATTGCTGTTGACATTATTATCATTACTATTATCTCATGAAAAAGATAAAATGCCCCATTTATTCCCTACTCTGACTTACCCGGGGTATTTATATAATAGCTTTCATCACTGTCAAATTTCACCCACTTACAGATGATGGTGGCTTTTCCTCTTATACCACTCTATTGCTTTTGATATTAAAAACCCCACCCTTTTTTCAGTGGTCTTTTTTGAAAAGAGGAGTGTCCAATGAGGGCCCACTTCCTCTTGGAACATGGTTAACATCTTTTTGATAAATTTTTGGACTGTCTTTTTGGCTTTTTATTCTGGTTCAGTGGCTATCAGCCACTGAAATAATATATATATATATGCCACTGAAATAATATATATATGTATATATTATTATTGTTTTTGTCATGAAATATCCTTGGCTTTTGGCTCTGTACCCCAAAGTTCAGTCTTGTTCCACCCTGCGTCCTGGCTTCCACAATCATTGCCTGCATTTTACTTATCAGGACTTGTTTAATTGGGAGCAGAAAAGAGGCTGGGTCATGAGGTAGAATAACCAAGGGTTTTAGAGTTACACAGACCTGGGTTCAAATTCCAGTACCAGTGCTTGCTGGTTTTGTAAGTTGAATCAGTTACATGACCTTTCTGTGAGGTAATTTTATTATTAGGAAGATGGATAAGATAATTCCCATCTCAATAGGGTTTGGAGACAATGAAATATTAATAGCATAATGGATATGTGTGGCATAAATATCCCTCAATGTTAGTTTTAATGTATGTTTTATATATTTAAATTTGTATGTGTTTAGAGTTACACCTTTCCTTTCTTTATTTGAATTATTGCAGTTCAAAGGTTGCAATAGATATATGCATGACAGTGATTTTAAATTTCCTTTCCAGCCATATTTGAATAGCAAAGATTATCATTTTCTAGCTAATATATTACTGTTATGTAGGTGAGTCTTTGTTATCTTTTTTTTTTTTTTTTTTTTTGGGATGGAGTCTCAGTCTATCACCAGGCTGGAGTGCACTGGCACGATCTCAGCTCACTGCAACCTCTGCCTGCCGGATTCAAGTGATTCTTCTGCCCCAGCCTCCCAAGTAGCTGGGGTTACAGGTGCCCACCACCGCACCCAGCTACATTTCTTTTTTCCGTATTTTTAGTAGAGATGGGGGTTCACCATCTTGTCCAGTTTGGTCTCGACTCTTGACCTCATGATCCATCCACCTCAGCCTCCCAAAGTGCTGGGATTACAGGTATGAGCCATCACACCTGGCTGTTATCTTATTTTTTACCACTCCTCAGACAATTGCTTTTCTTGGAACCATTTGTTTCTGTGTATTTGAACTTTGGCTTGCTTTCTGGCTTTATTAATTATCACAACTATTAGCTTGTTTTACTACCTTTAATTTAGTTGTATTAGGCACCTGTAAATGGAGATGACCTTATTTTCTTGGTGGGCCAAGTTTCACCTTAACTGATTGAGACAATTCAGTCCATTCATTTTGCCCTCTATGGCACTTCTGTCTCCAGATTTCTCTCAGAAGAAATGCCAATTAAAAATATATTTTGGTTAAATTAGCGTTTTAATTAGTATATATTTTTGAAAGTAGAAATTATTGATTCTTTAATTAGTAAAAAGCTCATTTATCTTGTAGCCTTCAACTAACTTTTGTGTTTAGAAAGAAACCAACATGCAGGCTGGGATCAGTGGCTCACATCAGTAATCCCAGCACGTTGGGAGGCTGAGGTAGGAGGATTACTTGAATCCGGGAGTTCAAAACCAGGCTGGGCAACAAAGTAAGGCCTTGTCTCTACTAAGAAAAAATTAAAAATGTTTATTTTAAAATTAAAATTTAAAATGCCAGTTAAAATAATTTAAAAATATTTTAAAAAGAGGACAACATGCTAGATCTGTCACTATAAGCCTCCATATATTCCTATGACTATAGGATATAATTTGACTATAGCTATATAATTTGATTGATTAAACATGGCTTCCTGATAATCCCATAGGCCCTTGGTCAAAAACAAATCTTCCCTCATTATTATTTATGAAAAAACTGGATTCAGTGATATTATTTTGACTTCTAGCACTATTTCAGTTTCCCCAATATTCAAATAACAGGATTAGCAAGGTGGTGACCTGCTAAAGAAAGGAGGGGCTGGTGACTCTAAAAGACAAATGGTAGATATTTGCATACACACACACACACACACACACACACACACACACACACACACAGAATACAGGTTGAGACAGGATAAAAGAAGGTCTTTGTTCTATGAAGTTTCTAAATGCCGGAAACTTTTACTATCCATGTATGATAAACTGGCTTTTCTAAGTTCTGGGAGCTTTCTCAAAGGTAGTGGAATTCTGTTTTCAGAGAAACAGGAGACCTTTTGTGTCCAAGGGTCTAAAGGAGAAGGGGTGGGGGTCCTGGGCATTATTAGTATGAGGCCCAAGTGTCGGGATCTGGGTACAATGAAAAGAACTCTTGTGAGTGAGTATTGCTTTATACCCCATGTAGTGGCCATATAAGGGGGCCTATTCAGCCCTATGTTCCTGAGGCTCTTGTGGGAGTGCAGAGATGTCTCCCCATCATGCCAGCTGCCATTGTGGTCTCTCTCACCTCCCAGGCATTCCAGGAGGAGAATTCTGAGAAGTTGTATGTTTCCTTGTTAGGTTCTTTAATTCCACTGGTCCCAAGGACCTGTAACACCCTAGCCTGCTCACTGGCTAACATGCTGGAGACTCATGCTCACCAGAGACAACTGACAGCTTTGGTAATCATGCAATGTAGATCTCTTGAGTACTTTCTACAGTCTTTTCTCAGTATCTCAGGGGGATATCAAAATTTGTAGATGCTCAGGACTCTTATATAAAATGGCATAGTATATGCGTATGACCTGTGTACATCCTCACGTACATTTTAAATAATCTTGATATTACTTGTAATACCCAATGCAATGTAAATGCTATATAAATAATTATAGTACTGTATTTTCATTATTTTTATTGTACTGCTATTTTGAACTTTTTCCTTAATATTTTTAATCATGGTTGGTTGAATTCATGGATGTGGAACCCACAAATACAGAAGATTGGCTCTAGAGGCCAGGCTTTTGATCTGGGATTAGACTTTTGAAATGGGAGAACAACAATTCCTTCCCTTTTAAAGCTTAAATTTTGGTGGGTGAGGAAAATAACACCGTAAACAATCACAATGTCAGCTAGTGATACGTGCAATGGAGTGGGGGTAGTGAGTGGAATAGAGTGCTGCAAGTAGGAGCTGTAATATTAAGTAGGGTGGTCACTGAGAAATGAACATTTGAAGAAAAACCTAAAAGAGGTTAAAGAGAAAACCCTATGACTATCTCAGGGACAAGCATTCATAGCAGAGGGTGTAACAAGTTCAAAGTCCTGAGGCTGATCTATAGCCTGTATTTCGGGAGAACAGTGAGATAAATGAGGCTGAAGATGCATGAAGGAAAAAGAAATTTGAAATAGGTGAAGTACCTGAGAATCATGTAGGGCCTTGTAGGCCTGTGAAAGGATTTTGACTTTGTACTGAGTGAGATGGGGAGATGTTGGAGGGTTTGGGACTGAGGGGTGACATGATCTAACTCTCTTTGTGGTGGGGCAAAAGGAGAAGCAATGATAGCAATTGGGAGGTTATTGCAAAAGGTAATATAACTTGGACTGGGTTGGCTCCAAAGGAAGGGATGAGAAGTCATTGAGTTCCAGATATTTTTTGAGGGCAGAGTCATCAGCATTTGCTGATAGATCAAGTGTGGGGTGTTTGACAGCAGGTGGCACCAAAGATGATTCCAAGCTTTTGACCTAAACAACTGGAGAGATTTTATTTATTACTGAGATAGGGGAACTTAGAAAGGAACATATTTAGGGGAAGATTACCAATTTGTTTTAGGGCATGTTAAGTTGAGATGCCTATTAGACATGCAGTTGAAGATGTCAAGTGGGAGGTTGAATTTGTAAGTACAGGGTTCACAAAAGTAGCTTATGCTAGAAACATAAAGTAAGAAGTCATCAGTGAATAGATGGTATTTAAAGCCATATGTGGTATTAAATCCACATATGGGACTTCGGGGTAGAGTAGAGCACACTGGTGTACATCAGACTGAGGATAACAGGGTGAGGGCACTCATCTGACATTAATGCTGCTTCAGTTCAAATACTGTAGTGAAATTCAAATGCTTCCTATAAGAAATACTTAATGACAATCGTACTACTCATTGGACTCTCAGTTTTCACCAGGGATGATCCAAATGCCCAAGGGGATTAAAAAAATAATGAATATGATTAAAGGAAAGGAGATAAACTCTTTGCTATGATAACAGGAGTTTGTGCAGAATCCTAGTGCAGGCTTAATGGAGAATCCAGTAGGTTCTGTGAGCCCCGTGTGAACCAGAATGAGGGTGTGAACTGCTGCCCAGAATAGTAATTGTCCATGATGTAGAACCTATGAGGAGCAGTTCTCAGAATACTCGCTGCCACAGCCAATCTCCAGGTCCAAAGAAGAGGGAAGCAGTGGTCTATGATATACGTGGCCAATCCAGTCTCCTCCTACTGGAAAGAACCACCATGATGTACCTTAAAAAGGCCTTTCCAACTGGTTCCCACTGAAGCGAAGAATATGATTGCTTTGTAAATTTGACCATAAGGTTGAGGAAGATGCTTACAATTGGATATTAACATGGACTTAAATATGAGGTTAGCCTTTCAGTTGATCTTAGCATTTATAAACTTGTAAACTAGCTACAGGCCAGGGCCAATGAGGAAAGTCATTGAGCTACCCTACTTGCATCAGTAGAACAATTGTAATTTTATTAAGGTGATTCGGGTTTATATTATGAAGCTATAAGACATTTTTAATCAAAGAATCAAAGGAACTTTTAAAATAAATAGCCTTTTTTTTGATAATGGTAATAATGTCCTAGGTTCAGAGTCACTGATTACTTTCATAGGTATAGCTAAAACATTCTCTATAAGAGTTGTTAATGTAGTTGGATGCAGAAGAAAAATGGAAGACTTTTGATGAAGAAATATAAAAATGTGTATGATTTGTCCTTGTTGCCATTGAACCTACTATTCAGGGAGGTAAAGCAGCTCAAATAGGTAGCATCTTTTATGACCCAAAATGCAAACTGCCAAACCTCAGCAGAAAACAATTAGCTCATGTCAAAAGACAAAAGTACAATTAATTTAGTTAAAGATCTTAACTGAGATATTTATTGGCCTAACTGGCTTTATTTGTGATTCTAGAATAGGACAATATTTTATTCCATAAAATAGAATAAGTGTTTCACTGAGATGTGCAGAAGTGTTTAGTTTTACAGAGAGAAAGGGATGACGAAAACAGAGAACAAAATGCAGTCATTTCAAAGTTACTTTTCTTATAAGGCAGGAGTAGGGAGACAGAAAAATAGAAATATAACTGATTGATATCAGATTACTACAGGTGACTTTTTGTTGTGAAAAATTAAAATAGAGGGAACGTCAGTATCATGCCTGTTAAGATTAAAACTGGACTGTTTGGACAGTTGGCTGTCATCTCTCCTGATTTCTCTGAAAGTAACATAACAACCTAGTTTTGTTTTGGTAGCATGGAACTTTAGCACAGTTGACTCCATTATGATTTTTGGTCTGATCTATTGGATCCTAGTGTAGGAGCTTAGGCCAAAACAATGACCTGCTGTGATTTTTATTTAACACCTGAGAAGAGTATTAAAAGATTGAGCCGGGCACTGGACATCAGCACACAAAACATCCTTTACTCACTACTGCTATTTAGCAGTTTCTCTAGTAATAGCAACCAAATTAGTTGTTTCCTAGAAATGAAAGGCTTGGGCTTCATTCAATGGTTTGATCCTGAATACAATCATGCATTGCTTAATGATGGGGATACATTCTGAAAAATGTGTTAGGTGATTTCATCCTTGTGTGAACATCATGGAATGTACTTACACAAATCTAGGTGACATAGCCTAGTACACACCTATGCTGTATGCTACAGCCCATTGCTCCGAGGCTTCAAACCTGTATAGCATGTTACTATACTGAATTCTGTATGCCATTATAGCACAATGTTAAGTATTTGCATATGTAAACATAGAAAATGTAATGTATTGCAGTATAACATTATGATGGCTGCAACATTAACAATGTCTCTAGGTGATAGGAATGTTGCAGATCAATTATAATTTTCTGGGACCACTCAAGTGTATATGGTCCATCCTTGAGGGAAACGTTGTTATGCAGCACATAAAGTATAGTGCCAATAGCACTGCAATTTTTGATGAATGAGAAGGAATTTGTGGATCTGAAATCAGTGATCTATTTATCAGGCAACATATCTTATGGGTATCTTACCAAGCACCATCATGACCATCTGAGATTGTGACAGCTCATTAATTACCAGTATTTTTGCAGTGTCTTATTTGCTCCCTCCTCTTCTACCTCTCTCATTGCATCTCCTATGTTCCTACTTCTCAGCTGATCACTCATCTTCATCCCTGCTCCTTCTGTGCTATTCTTCAAATATGCTAAGACCACTCCCACCTCGTGACATGACTGGCTACATAATTTTAGGGGCCCAGAGCAAAATGACCTGAGGCCTCTTACTCAAAAATTACCAAAAATTTTAAGACAGTGACTGCTGGGCATTGAAGGAAGCACAGAGTCCTTCTGAGAGTGGAGACCCATGTGATTGTACAGATCACGCATCCTGCCTCATGGCCTTTCTACTTGGCATGTCCTCTACCTGGAATGTTCTCTCCTCAGACACTTGTAAGACTCTCACTGTATTCAGATCTCAGCTCCCCAGGAAGCCTTCTCTGAATATCTTACCTAAAGAGATTCATAACCTCTTCCCTCCCTTCTTTACTCTGAATTATCTTTCTTCATAGGATCGAATCACTTTTTATGTCTTTTTGTTTATTGTCTGTTTCCCTCTGCTAGAATGCAAGTCCCAAGAGACTGGGAACTTTGTCATGTTTATTGCTCTCTCCCCAGTGGATAGAATAGTGCCAGCACATGGATCTCTTTCACAAATATTTGCTGAATGCATGATTAAATGAATCCCATCATTTTAGTCAATAAAAGTCAAGTAGCCTTGTATATTATTTTCCCTTTAAAAACTTGCTCCTATGCTTCCTAAAATACCTAAAATAAATATTGCGGGCCGGGCGCGGTGGCTCAAGCCTGTAATCCCAGCACTTTGGGAGGCCGAGGCGGGTGGATCACGAGGTCAAGAGATCGAGACCATCCTGGTCAACAGGGTGAAACCTCGTCTCTACTAAAAATACAAAAAATTAGCTGGGCATGGTGGCACGTGCCTGTAATCCCAGCTACTCAGGAGGCTGAGGCAGGAGAATTGCCCGAACCCAGGAGGTGGAGGTTGCGGTGAGCCGAGATTGCGCCATTGCACTCCAGCCTGGGCAACAAGAGCGACACTCCGTCTCAAAACAAACAAACAAAAACAAACAAACAAACAAACAAAATAAATATTGCTTCTTCTGCCTCTTTTGCACAAAGTGCTTATAGTGCTGCATCATTTATCGTCTACAGAGCTACATAAGGAACATGCAAAGTGAAAAAGGAACACCATAAACACCTGATGGAGTCCTTAGTCTTATAGAGCCTTGTAAAGCCAGTTCTTTTAGGAAAGTCTTCTTTTTGAAAAACTACATAGTTTTATAATCTTCTACTTCAATTTGTATTTGCAATTTAAAGTCAAAACAAAGGGTCCAATATCTACATGGAAAACAAGGCTTTTTTGGTGGTTGTTATAAAGAAAGCAGTAGCCTCAGAAGCTTGCACACATCTCCTCACCACCACTGCTGCCACTCAAATTCTTCTCCTTTCTACTTCCTTTACTCTCCTAAGGGAGGGATGAAGGGAAAATCATAGGAGAAGGGGAAGCCACAGTAGCTTGAGGGATGATGACTGAAATGTAATTTAAGATACATTATTTTTTATTTCTCTAGAAGTTATTTGCTAATTTTCTAATAAAGGTTTCACATATGTGCCAAAAAATGTTAGTTACTTGACAACCTTAGTGATCATGTCTGTGACTTTTCTCTCATCAGATATCAATCACAGCCGTATTCAACTTATCTAGCATGATCTCCTTTTAATAAAACTTGTGTCAATAGGTTTTAAGCCTTTCATCACTTAGTGTTTACATACTGATTTCTTTATAGTGTTCTTGAACCTTAATTTGAAAACTGGTATTAGTTTTTTTATCATGCTGGAATTTTCTTTCTTTTCCTTTCTGAAAGAGTTCAATCATTTTCTGTGTTTTGCTCCTTGGGTAGTCTTCTTGACTCTTGAGATTTATAATGCTTAATGATTTTATTATACCTAGCCTTTATTTTCTTCCTGCAGTAGCTCTTAAAAACCTTTCTGATGTAATCTTCCTCTTCAAAAGGTTAGCAAAGCATTCTTTTTTTTTTTTTTTTTTTTTTTTTTGTGGAGTCTCACTCTGTGGCCAGGCTGGAGTACAGTGGTGCAATCTCGGCTCACTGTAAACTCTGCCTCCCAGGTTCAAGCAATTCTTCTGCCTCAGCTTCCTGAGTAGCTGGACTACAGGTACACGCTGCCATGCCCGGCTAATTTTTTTGCATATTTTTAGTAGAGATGAGGTTTCACTATATTGGCCAGTATGGTCTTGATCTCCTGACCTCGTGATCTGCTTGCCTCGGCCTCCCAAAGTGCTGGGATTACAGGTCCAGCCAGCAAAGCATTCTTGATAAAGAGAAAGTTCCTTAATGTTCAAAATTCTCTTGACTTTCTAATGAAGAGTTTTAACTGTTTTTCTTTTTCCAATTTAAGTTTCTTTGTATTAAAAAAAAAATCTGAAGAAAATTTTATCATGCATGGTGTAAACGACTTATATCTGATTCCCATTTTTATTTTTAAGCATTGTTTTGCCATTTCATTTTTTAATTGCTTGTCTGTGTGATTAATGGTGAATATTCACTGAGCATTCATTATGTTTGAAGAACTAAGATAAACACTGTACTTGCCCTGTCTCATTTGAGCCTCACCACAGCTCTATAAGTACTATTCTTAGACTTATTTTTCAGATGACAAAACAGACTCAGAGAGCAACCCACCCAAGATAGTATTTGGCAGTGCTGAAATTCAAACTAAAGGAGACTACATTCTTAACCAGTGTACTAAAATGCTTCTAAGTGATTCATGCCTTGGACAATTATCCTTTTCCAAGTCTATTATTTCTTCCATTTTCAATCCTGTCTTCACTACAGTTGTTTACACTTTTACTAAGGCAGCGAAGCCTTCAGGGCACAGGCTCTGGAGCCAGATAAAGTAGATCTATGTTCAGTGCCACTGTACACAACATATATAATCTTAGACAAACTATTTAGCTAGAGTTGTACTACTTAAATAAATCAAAACATCTGATATTGTTTGGCTGTGTCCCTACCCAAATCTCAGCTTGAATTATAGTTCCCATAATCCCTATGTGTTGTAGGAGGGACCCGGTAGGAGGTAATTGAATTATAAGGGTGGTTATATCCATGCTGTTCTCATGAAAGTGTGTGAGTTCTCACAGGATCCAATAGTTTTATAAGGGGCTTTTCCCCTTTTGCTGTAGTTATCTCTCCTGCTACCATGTGAAGAAGGACATGTTTGCTTCCCCTTCTGCCATGATTGTAATTTTCCTGAGGCTTCCCCAGCCATGTGAAATTGTGAGTCAATTAAAGCTCTTTTCTTTATAGATTACCCAGTCTTGGGTATGTCTTTATTAGCAGCATGAGAACAGCTTAATACAATATCTGAAGTCTTTAGAACTTTCTCTGGTATATAAGAGTGACTAATAAATACCTAATTTTATTATTTATTAATTAAACACATGTAATTATTGAATACTTTATATTGTCACTAAGTGCCAGGTATCACATTCAATTCTGAATATAGAGAATGATTAAGATAGAGTCTTACCCTTTGGGTGTTCAAGTCTAGTCATGGGCCCTAAGGGTATGGGTATCATAAGGAAGATACCCATACTTAGAATGGCAGTCCAAATATTGGGTGATCAATCTAAGTTTATTAGATTTAGGGAGCAAATCTTTAATGAGTGGTTCAGTGAGAGTCTGTAGCCAAGTTGCACATATCTCAAATTAATGCTTTCCCACTAAGATAGTTAATTGCTCAAGGCGGCCTCCATAATCCTTGTCATACTATTTGCCCTTTTGTGATATGACCTTTCTAATCTTCCCATCAAGAGGTAGTATCTGTTTCCCATACACTGAATTTGGACTAGCCCTGTGACTTGCTTTCACCAATAGAATGTGGTGAAAATGATGCAATGCACCTTGCTGGCCTAGACCTTAAGAAAGCTTGCAGATTTCTTTAGACTCTTGGGATCCAGCCTCCATGTACTGAAGCCAAGACTAGATTATGAGATGATGAGAGATTTGGTGGAAGGAGAGAAACCCAGCTGATCCCTGGCTATTGTCATCACCCTGGCTAGAGTGCCTGGCATGTGAGTGAAGCCCTGGAACACACAGTTGTCCACTTTGCACTTGAGTCCCCACTGAAACTGTACACTTTGCTAGTAGAGCATGTGTAACACCTTGTTGTTTTTAAATCAGTTTTTTAATCAATCAGACTGAGTTCTCCTTAATCTTGCATTCATCCTGTGTCCCCAACACTTACCCTAGACTGGTCCTTAATGAGAAAAGTGCTGTAGGAAAGAAGTGAGGATCAGTAAGGGTCAGATCAATTTGTCAAGGGCCTTGGATGCCATGTTGATATGATCTAATGTTCTCAAATCACACCATCCTTCTAGGGCCACCTTTTCTTCTAATATTCAAAGTTGCAAGGTCTCCAGCTCCTATTTCACATTCTCTGGAAAGCCCAACATCCTCCTCCTCTTCCTAAGCCTCTCCCCCTAAATATTCTGGAGCTTCAAGGAAGGAGAAGTTGAGTTAGGGACTCCTAGTTCCCTTGATCTGCTTATCCTGACATTGTCATTCTTCCCTTGACCACTGTCCTCTGTGTTGCTTCCTTCTTGATGGATTCTGTCTTACTCCTTTGTTCTCCCAAAACAGCTTGAATGCAAGGCTGTGAAGGTTGGAAGACTTTTTTTCTTTTTAAATTACTTTCAAAGTTTTGAATATATAATACATTCACGTAGTTCAAAAATCAAATAATATAAAAGTATGCATAGTAAAAATTCTCACTCCCACCTCTGCCCTCATCTGCCTTATCCCCCAACCTTGCCTCACCCTAAGTACTTACTTGATTAGCTTCTTTGATATCGTTCTAGGGTTTACTTATACAAATATAATATAATAAAAATATAGATTTTTTTTTCCTTTCTGTTGAACACTGTTGGCAAAAGCTATGCTGCCTGGTTCCACTTTCAAATCTGTTCTGTCATCTGCTCTCTATGGGGCCTTCCCTGCAGCACAGAAAAATCTTTCTGTCCAATTTTTCCACAGGGATGATTTCACAATGACAATATTTTTTGAAGACAAAATTGGGGTACAAGGTCTGAGAAGTGGATTTTTTGTAGAATGTGGGACCAGATGATGGCTTTACCCTGGAGAATGTAGGACTAAGGTCTCTGCAGCTATTTCAAACTTCCCTGACCCTGAAGGTCAGACCGTTCCTTACTCGGGGAGAGCAGACTTTTTCTATTGTTTAGATTAACAGACAGTATGAAAGCTCAGGAAAAAGTTGACAATGATTTAAACTTGAACATTCGACATTACTGTCTTGACATGGGGGATGTATCACTGTCCACCCTTCTTTCCAGGGCTCCTTCCTGCTGCCATCTGCCTGGGCCTCCTGCCCTTGTTGAGACCCTCTCCTCCATCCTTTTACTTCCCTTCCAAGTCCTGGCATTCTCTTACTGCTATCTTCCTGCTTCCAGGCTGCTCTGGCAACTCTTGAGTTCCTTTTTGTTTTCTATGTGGAACAATTCGGCTTTTTTGAGGGGAGGTCACATATGAGCCACTCCTTTGGGAATTTCCAGAAGAAATAGGGGTCTCTTGAGCAGCATTTAATTTTAGCAATCAAGCCTTACTATAATAATTTTCACATAGTTAGAAAGGCACCAGAATGACCCCTTGTTAAGATTAATGAGATCAGATTCTCATTGGACTTACTATCATCTAACCAACATCTTCTCCTTTGGGTTAATGTGTTTTACACAGTTATTCCCTGTATTGTTTTTATGGAAAAGACAATTGGTATTTCCAAAAATTTCCAGCTGTTTTTCTATATTACCTAGCTTCAGTGGCAGTTAGTTTGGGGGCCATGTGACTTGCTCTGACCAGTGAACTATGAACAGAAGTATTTTTGTGTCTTTTCTGGACTGAGGCAATTGAGAGCCAGAGTACCTTCTTCTATCCCTTTCTTCCCCTGAATTGGAGGCCAAATGTTCTAGATGGAACAGTTACAAACTATAGAAGGGCCATCTGATTGTGATGTGAGCAACAAATAAATGTTTATTATAATAAGCAATTGAGATGTTTTGGATATTTGCATTAATATTTAATTGCATATCTGTGTTACCTGAGCCAATAATTTTGGAAACTGATTAAACCTAAAATCTTTAAAACAGTAACGTGTGTGCCTATCTTGATCAGAACATGGATATGTGTCTTCATACTCTGCATTAATTATGATTTGAAAATCTTTACAATTATTTATATATTTGGAGGTCCCATGGATGTATAAGAGAATTCTATTACACATATTCTAGTATCTTAGCACTCCTGTTCTCAAAGCCAGCAAGACATTAAATATTAAATATAAGCTTATACTGTATTGTCCTTTCATTTACCCCTAGTTCTGTTTATTCAGATACAGGTATAATATCCTGTTTGACCCACTTTCAAATTTCTTTAAGCCTTCCCAGAAACGATTAGGCAAAAATCTAGTTTGAGATTTATTTTTGTAAAGTTTTTCAAGGCAACCTTTCTCAAGTTTTTTCCAAGTAATCTTTCTCTATTATAAGGGAAGTAGGATTAACTTGGAAGCTTTCTACTTCACAGCCTGTCCAAAGTCTTTAGTGACCAACCCCATGTTGTCATTGAACATGGATAATAGCAGGCCCCACCTCATCTGTTCCAGTACTTTTTCTTCCCTCAGAGCTCAGGTGCTCCTTCACACGAGATTTAAACTGTGAAATCTCAGTCATAGTTCCATGGCTGTCACAGAGTAGTTTTCTTAGTTTTCTAGGACTGCCTTAACAAAGTACCAAAATGAAGTGGCTTATAAAACAGAAATGTATTGTCTGCCAAGCTGGAGCCTTGAAGTCTGAGATCAAGGTGTCCACAGGGCCATTCTTCCTCTGAAGGCATTAGGAAAGGATCTACCCTGAGCCTCTCTCCTAACTTCTGGTTGTTCCTTGGTTGTGGCAGCGTAACTCAGTCTTCACGTGGCTTTCTCCCAGTGTGTCTGTGTTCAGATATTTTTCTTTTTATAAGGACACTGGTCACATTGGATTAGGGGCCCGCCCTACTCCAGTACAACTTCATTGTAGCTTAACAAATTACATCTGCAAAACCTCGTTTCCAGGTAAGGTCACATTCTGAAGTAGTAGAGGTCAGGACTTCAATGTATAAATTTTGGGGTATGCAATTTAACCCATAACAATCAACAGTATTTGTGACATCAATCATATAAACATAATGGTTAACGGCAAAGGCCTTAGCAGCCGACTCATTAGTGTTGGAATCCCATTTGCTGCCATTTAAACCTATGTTTCTAAAATGAAGTCATTGATTTTTATTTTATGGTTGTTGAGATCATTACATAATACACGTGTAACATGATAGAGCTCCTTCTGTCTCAATTTTGGCCATGGCCTCAAAGACCAAAACCAAAATAATTAATTGCAAAGTACCCACATTCTAAAGTGAGTTGCTAGACCACCTATACAAGACATGCTTAGAGAGTATAAAACTTTTTCAGCTGGTATATGCTATCATTCAGTTCTACTGAAAAAGAAATCAAGGCTGACAAGGCCAGTAGAGGGAAATTGTTTTTTTAGAAAGAATTGTTCTTCCTGCCCCCAATGCTTCCCCCTTACCCCAGGTCAGGTGACAGGAACCTTTCAGAGAGCTTGAGGGGAAGTAGGACCTGATGTTTGACTCACACTTGTGAACATTAAACGTGGAAGGCTATGGCTGGAGTTGCCTACCTGGTGACTGCAGGAGCCCAAATGCTTTGCCGCTGACAGTAGAACAATGAAGTGGGGGAATTTCCTGTGTGCCCAGTGGGCTGGTGGGATGAAGGAAGTCTGGAGTCATTTCAAAAGGCCTTGTCTGAGGGGGAGTCTTCCTGCCAAACTGGATCTTGGCAAAAAGAATTTGGAGTATACCATCGGATACAGAAACTGAGAGGGATTCAACATTGGCCAGCCTAGTAAGGAGCTGTTGTGGGAAAGCTCCAGCAGAGGTTCTCTGAGGAAGCTGTCGGCACCCCAGCAGAGGAAGAATCAGCATTGAGAATCTGCCATACTAAGAGGGCTCTATGCCAGATGACATCTAGACCTGTTTAGGAGCTCCTCCCCTTCCCCAGTTTTACCTCTTCCCAGTTGTGTTCCCACACAAGAGGATCCTAAGTGGGAGAGAAAGATATGAGAAAGAGAAGAGGAAGAGGAAGGAGAAGGGAAACAGAGAGGCATATTATAGAGAAATTGAGCAAAAGCCAACCATGTCCTTCTCCAGCCCCAAGGAATCTCAAGCTAGGGATGTATGTAAGTGGACAAGAAGAGCATTGGGTTATGTAATATTAACCCCAGACTGGACATTTTAATAACTAAAATGAGATCATTTGAGGGACTGACATGAATTGGAGGATGTTTTAAAATCTGAGAGTGACAGATTTTATGATAGAGACCTGCTTCATTTCATGCATGCAGCAGGGGACCATCTACCCATACAGTTTGAGTAGCATGGGAAAAAGAATAAAGGCGTGCTCTGTTTGCATCTTACTGCATTCATCCTAGTAGAAAGTCAGTACTTTGAAAAAGTTGCTGTTAATCTCATGATGCCAGTAATCGTTTTAATTATAATTTTGATGGAAGAAAAATATACCAATGTTTATGGTGATGTCAATGTATAGTTCCAGAAAAACAGAAATCACTCCAGCAATTTCGTGTAGAAAGGGATTTAATAAGGGTAACTATGTGCTTGTCAAATCATTGTAGAGCTGGAGGAGCAGTCTCTAAACTGAACCTCCAGAAATAACTCCCAGGAGATAGCCAACAGGCCAATTTGCTGGGGGAGCTATAACCTCTGTCCCAGTCCTAAATATGTGAAATAAGGAGTATGTCATGGAAACTTTTGGATTCTTGAACACACTGCTATAGTTGCAATCTGAAGATGGTGAAGCCACTGTCATCGTTGCAGCTGTTAATGCTCATAAAACTGGGCATTAGACATTGGAATGCTGCTGTGGAAAAACCCATTGCCTGAATGGTCCTACTTACCAGAAGCAACAAACATCACAGCAGGCATGTGGACCTAGTCTCACTCAAAGCTATTTAATTGGAAATGTGTTACTTACAATCAGAAAGTTAGCATGAAGGAGTCAGATACATCTAATTTTGAGCTTTTCAGCCTCTGCAATATGGGAAAGTACTATAGAAGGTGTTTGGAATCATTGCTAAAAGCTAGAGTTTTATAACCATCACTATGGTCCCATGCATATGAAAAGACACATTATGCCAGTGGCCCAAGCCTCTGTCAAAGACCAACTACTGGATTCAGCTGGGATTTTCAAAAATCAACTTTATTGAGTTACAATATGCATTTGATAAAATGCACCTATTTTAAGTGTACAATTCAGCGAGTTTGACAGATATGATGTTAATGTAATCACTGCCATAATCAAGATGTGAGATCTTTCCATCATTCCAAAATACTTTATGTTCCTTTGCAGGCAATCCCTCATTTTTCCCACTCCAAGAAACCAGAGATCTGATTTGTGTCACTATTGACTAGTTTTTTCTGGTCTAGAATTTCATATAAATGAAAGCCTACAGTAAGATACAGCTGTTTTCAATATTTGAAAATAGTTTCTTCTCTCTAGCCAAGAATGTAGCGTGGCATAGTGGATTAAGTAGGGTCTTCGAAATAAGGCAAACTCAGAGCTGAATTTCAGCTTTCTACCTACCAACATTGACCTTGTGCAAGCTGCATGTGCCAAGTCCAGATTTCTTATCTGTGAAATAGTCATTTAAAACAAAAACAAAAACATCTGTGAAGATTAAAACTAATGTATGAAAAGCACAGAATTGGCACTACGTAAGTATCATTATTCTTGATGATGGCCTATCATTTTCTGTTTATGCTAGTTTTGCAGTCAAATTCATCAAAACTATAGTGTTTCTGTGGAACATTTTATTTCTGACTTTCATCCATTACTGCTACAGCAATAATTAGAAACTATTCTCTGAGTATCAGTTTGCCTAGGTTCACATGTGGATTCTACCACTTGCTATTTGACCTCATGTAAATTCTGAATCTTTCTGTGCCTGTTTTCCCTTCTGTAAAATGGGAATAGTAATATATACCTAGGATTGTTGTGGGAATTAAATGAGATAACACATATGGCCTTAGTGAGTGCTTAATAAAGGTTAGCTATTAATATCATTATTACTGCACATTAACATTTCACTAAGATCCCACAGAGTGCATTGTGTCTCTTTACCTTCACCCAAGCTCCTTTCCTCAGGAGGAGTATCTCTCTCTATTTGGCCAACTAAAGTCTCTCATTTCAGCCTCTGGGGACTTCTCTCTCCTATGAAATATACGTGTATCCTCTCATTTGGCACTTATCCCACACTTTCTATTGTCATTGAACCACAGAATGCTTGAGATGGAAAAAAAATGATTTACTCAAACCTGTCATTTTATAACTGGTGTAATAGAGGTTCTGTAAGAATAAATTATCTCCCAAGGCCATATCTTTAAAACATAGACCAGGTCAGAATTTGGTCTCCTAACTCTCAGTCCCTGTGTCTACAACATGATTTAAAGTACTTAACAGAATTCCTGCACATAATTCTCTGTAGTTTACTGGCTTCTTGAATAAATTCTTAAAATATACTGTGCTTAGTAATTCTTAGAGTCAAATCCAAGAACTTTGCTTGTCACTGTTCCTAAGCTCTTGTCATTTTCCAAGATTAAAGAAATGATACTCAGACCTGTCAAAATATAATCACAAAGCTTATCAGGCAAAACATCTGAAAATAAGTCATGCATATTATATGATGTGAGGGTATACTACATAGCAGGAGAGGCTGCATAGATTTTATGTGATAGATATAAATTCCTACTGTAGTGTCCATTCTTTTATATATTAACCATAAATATAAGAAGGATGCTATGTAATTGCAAGGAAAATACTTTTTATCATCAGTTTAGTCTTTGGGTAAATACTTTAAAAAGAAATTTCGATATCTTTAGCCCAGTAAGATAAAGGTCTTTATATTACACCCTTACCAAGTAAACACAACTAGATAAAAAGTAAAATACAGGCAAAACTAATCTTATATTTGTATGCAAGATATCAGTTATACAGCTTTTCAGGGCTGAGGAACTAAGAGTGTTATCTCTGAGGGTTATGTTTATGTCCACAAGCCACTGTGGGCTTTGGTGGGAATAAATAAGGAAGTCCAGCAAACATATTTTGGGAAAGACGAAGAGGAAGAAATGGCAAAGTTAGGAGGGAGACCTGCTATTGTGAAAAAGACGTAGAAGAGCAATCTCATTGCTCACAACTTTTCTCTCACAATTTTTAAAATGCTGTGTTTCAGGGGTTTCAAGACCACCCCTCATTTCCAATGATTTGGTAAAAGGATTCAAATAATTTAGCATATATTTGTACTTATGGCTAATATTATTACCATAAAAAGATACAAAGCCAAATCAAAAAAGGGAAAAGGCACATGAGACAAGGTCAGGAGAAAACCAGGCATAAGCTTCCAAGAGTTCTTTCATAGTGGAGTGGCTTAATTCCTTCAGCAATGAGTTGTGACAACACATACAAAGTGCTATCTATCGAGCCAGCTCAGGAGAGAGTTGGTGTCCAAGGTTTTTTTTTTTTAATCAAAGGCTTATCAAATAGGAACCTTCTTCCTGCCATAAACCAAAATTCCAGGCTTCCCTCCCAGGCAGGTATTCAGCATAAACATATTGTTTGCACAAACAGTATAGCCATAGTGAGTCACCTTTGTTATAAAGGGATATTTTTATGTGTGTGCAGGATGAAACTTTTTACCAGCCAAATTCCCAGATGCTAGCTAAGGGCTGATCTTGTAATTGGGCCTTTTTTAGGATAGCAGGCATAGGCCTGCTATGTTAACTCTTCTGCGCACACTACTTTCTTCATTCCAGCATGCGCAGAGACATTTGAGATAACTCATCTGTAGCACAGACAGGCTGACTAGCTTGTTTAAAGTCATATCTGGTTAGTAGGCTAGGATAGTTCATCTGGGACCATAGGTCTGAACCCTTGGTTCTAGCTGTTGTTGGATTCCTTGGTTCTTCTCTACTTCTTGTTCACTAAGGTGGCCAAGATGCTGTCAGACAACTTCTTCTCACTTGTTTGATGCCTTGGTTGGGATAACTGGAATAGCTAGGCCTAGTATCATGTCTATGCAGATTCACCTGGTGGATATCTTGGGCTTTTTTACACATGGTCATCCCAGATACCTGGAGTTCTTATATAATGGCTAGCTTCTTCTAGAGCAAACATTCTAAGAGACCCAATAAAAGTCCTAGAGGATCACTTGTCACATTGTATTAGTTAGGCAAAGTACTAAGACTTGCTCCGGATTCAAAGTGAGGAGAATTAAACTCAATAGCAGGAATAGCAAATAATTTGCAACCATCTTTAATCTATTGCAATAAATGATTTATCTGAATATCTTCATATATATCCATTTCTATTATTCTAGTTATGCACTTTGCATGTTTTATTTCTCTTACTGAATTGTACATACCTTAAGACTAGGAAGCCAGTCTGCCTCAGTGTCCATTTCCTTATAGTGTTTAGAGGTACTTTGCTCATAGCACACATTGAATAATTATTTGTTGAATAACTGAATATTATTAAACGCTACCTCATGCCAAGAACTGTACCAAGCTTTTTAATATTTTATTTAATCCTTACAACAACCTTGAGAGATAGGTATTGTTATTCCTATTTTCTTTTTTTAATTTTTTTTAAAGACAGGATTTCACCATGTTGGCCAGGCTGGTCTTGAACTCCTAACCTCAGGTGATCCGCCTGCATCAGCCTCCCAAAGTGCTGAGATTATAGGCATGAGCCACCACGCCCAGCCCTGTTATTCCTATTTTCATGTGAGAAACTGAGGCACAGAGTGGTTATTTGCCTGAGGGCACATAGGTAGTGTCAGGATTTGAACTTAGACTGCCTCTAGAGCATATCCTAAATCATCAGACCCTCCTCCTTTCGTCATGGGCTGAACTTTACACAAAGAAATCCTTGAAGAATTCAAATTATGGTACTGAGCAATTCAAAAATTAGAGAGGTCTTAAGCCCTTTATTTAGTTTATTTAGTTCCTTTTCCTATTTATTTTCTGGAGAAGTGGGGTGTAAGTATGAAGCGAATGACAAAGAATGGTAATAGGCCTAAAACACATTCTGATCGGTAAAGCCATGTTATGTAATCTTAAATATGTAATTGAGTCATTTGTAGTCTTGAAAAACTTTTTTTTAATTGTGAAATGAATAAAAAAGATGAGATTTTTAAAAAGTACCTGAAAAAATAAAAAGAAATACCGACCGTATCATGTTATATGGGCTTTAGATTATATTTGATCCTAAATTGATCATTTGAAACATTTTATGTGGTAAGATACAGAGTCTAAGGGTTAAATGTCTGTCTTCTGATATATCTGTCATTGGAAAATAACAGAAAACATAAAGGCTGGCACACATTGGATATTTATTTTTCATGAACACAAAAACCTGTCTCGAGGAGAGCAGTCCAGAGCTTTATGGTGACTCCATGGCTTTTAAGAGACCTGTCTTTTTCTACCCCATTGCTCTGTACTGTGGACTGACACAAATCCATTTGATCCCATACGACTCTTAGGGTCTTTTTGGTAGAGAATACTAGATTTGAGATAAAAGTATCAGCTGCTTCTTCAACCTTGCTATGAGGCTGTATGGAAAGCAAGTTGCAGAACAAATTCTGCTACAAAAGCAATCATGTATAACAAAACATTTAATTACAAGCAAGCATAAAAATAGTTTTATCTAGTCTTTTCTTTCCATTGAAGGTAGTCTTGGCTCTACTTCCTCCAATCTCTAATCTCACCTGACATGAAAAATTGAACCAAGGCAGTTATGACAGTATTCCAGAAGCAGAAATCTGTTATTTGTGTAGTCAGCATCAGGCAGCTAAGAAGCCCTTAAAACCAAATACTGAACCCAGCATCATTTAGAGATTAAACCATGGGCATTATTCCTAAAGGTACAGACCACAGGCCACAGGTCACACTGGATTCTTTTATTCTACTCATGTAAAGGTGGGGAGTGTCTCTAAAATATTTTAGCTAACCTTATACCTTAAATATAATTAATTTAGCCAATGACAATTCCTTTCTAGCATTCATTAGTAGACTGTTAATTTCATTCACCCTTAAAAACCCATTTCTGAAATTCACTGAGAATATTAGCAAAGACCCAGATATGAATGACAGAAACAGTCACTTCTATGATACAGGCTTTTTAATTAGAACATTAGTGCCACCTCTGTGCAAACTTCTAATTGAAATTTTAGCTGACTGCCCTTGGGTTGTAACTTAAACTGAATTGGACAAACAAAATATCTTAATTAAATTTATCTGCCATCCTCAAAACATGGCTTGTACACATGCTTCTGCTTAGATCCCATTGGTAGGAACTTGGTAACATGGCCACTCCAGCTTCAAGAGAGGCTGGGAAATGCAACCTTTACTCCAGGGAGCCTTGTGCTCAGATACGATAGGTATTACCACTAAGGGAGAAGAAATGAGCAAGTATTTTGTAAACCCTGGGAGGTTTCCTATGCAGAGGGGACTCACCATAGTTGCTCAACACTTTCATTTGCATTGCAGTAAATAAATCCTACTCCACCCTCGGACTATGGGAAACTTTCCAAGTATGAGAAATACTCCTGTGTCTTCCCAGAAATGGGTTAGAGTTGGGGTAATACTTAATGGTAGATAGATGTATGAAGGCAAACATTTCCATTAATTATCCCATATTCTAAGTTTAAATACCAACTCTGCATTTTAACATGTTTGCCAGAAGATTCCTAATGCAGAAAAAAATCAGAAGTACTGTTTTTGGATGCTTCCCCCTCTTTCCTCAACACACGCGTGCTTGAGCATCCTGTGATTGAGGCCAAAGTGTTTCCCCCAGCAGGGCATCTTTAACCTAGAGCACAAAAGTAAGTCTGAGAGAATTCAGGAGTAAGTGGTACATTGTGATTTAGATAATGATTACTCAACATTTCATGGAGATTAGGATTGTTATCAAAAAAGCAATTAGTATATTCTTTGAATTGTAATAAGGAAATAATAAAAATAATGTATTAAAAGTAGATCTAGCTGGAGAATAAAACTCTAGATAATTTATTTTTCCAACTTTGTCATACTTTTCAAAAATTTCTTTTATGAACATAAACTATTTTAAAGTGGAAAAAAATTGTTGTCTGAAGATGTTATGAAAACATGTTTGTTTTAGCTTTAACAATCAGTTAGATAGTTAAATAAAAAATAAATCTCTCACTTGTTTGGAAGTTAACAGTTATGGAGTGAGATATTATGAACCCACCCAAGACAAGCTTCTGCTGTTGCCAAAGTAAACTGCTTATTCACAGGAGATGAGATGTGCTTATTTTGGAGTACTTTTCTTAATTGCTGGCTTTTGCAACTCAAAAATTTTAATGTCATTTCCAAATGTTGTTTTAAAAGTATTTTCAAATTGAAACTTGGCACAGAAGTTTAATATTTTCTTCTGATAATTGAAATGATTCAATTCAACCACACTTGTTGGAGCACTGAAAGTTGCATAACTCTGAATCTTTTTTTATTTTTTCATTTTGGAGGGAACATATCAAGGAATTAAAAGGCATGGTCGCTACATTTGAGAACTCACTTTAGAGGACTTTTGTAAAATTATTTTGTAACCCTCTTTCAAAATTAAGTTTTGTTTGTGTATTTAAATAATTTTATCCTAGTTGAATATTTTTATAATTCTATGCATTCTTTTAAAAACCCATGATGTATCTGATTGATCTGATGTAAAAACAAGAAGAAATTCTAGTTTCAAAGGTCAAAATACATATAGAAGTCATAATTTCACAAAAGCAACTATAGAAACACATTGAAGGCATTGGGTCTTTATCCTTCTGCTTCTGGAAAAATATAAAGAAGGACAAATGAAGGGAACAGAGGGAGCATGGCATTTCCCTAATGCATTTTTGGTAGAAACTCTGACAGGAGAGCTTGCAATAGAAAATTTGTGCCTGATCCTTGACTCTTGAAACACATTTCCCTAAAAGAAATTCTTACTTTAGTGATGAGATTAAACTCAGTAAAAACAGTCAAGGATTAGTGAGGAAGATTCCATATTCTTAAAAACAGTCAAGGATTAGTGAGGAAGATTCCATATTCTATCAGAGGACTGGTAAAGAATTCTAATTCTCTGACACTTTAATTTGTGGAATGGGCCAGGTGCAGTGGCTTACGCTTGTAATCCTAGCACTTTGGGAGGCCGAGGCGGGTGGATCACTTGAGGTCAGTAGTTCAAGACCAGCCTGTCCAACATGGTGAAACCCCATCTCTACTAAAAATACAAGGATTAGCTAGGTATGGTGGCACACGCCTGTAGTCCCAGCTACTCAGGAGGCTGAGGAAGGAGAATCGTTTGAACCTGGGAGGCGGAGATTGTAGTGAGCTGAGACCACACCATTGCACTCCAGCTTGGGCGAGAGAGCAAGACTCCATCTCAAAACGAAACAAAATAAAACAAAACAAAAAAACCAGAACAAACAAACAAACAAACATAAATTGTGGCATGATTAGTATAGATATTAATTTTTATGCAAAGTTTTATTAGTAAAGAATTGTTTCTCTTTTGAAAAACAAAAATGAGGAAATTAAAATCATAAAATTAAAAGTTCAAGGTTTTTTTTTTTTGGCTGGAAGGAATTAGAAACTCACTCAAACTAGCTTAGAAAAGATTAATTTTAATGTTACAGATGTATCACAGAACCGTGTGGAACTGGGCCTCATACAAAGTAGAAGGCTGTTTAGAACCAATATTAATTCACTCTCACTTAATCTCAGCTTCTTCTTCTACAACTATACCAACCACTTTCATCTCTTTAAAAAGCAGTGTCATTTGCTTACTCATCATCTTGCAAATGGCTTCTTCGACCATCAAGCTGACATGATTTTGCCATTCATGCCCACCTGACTCATGACAATTTCTGTATTTCATAGTTTAAAATAATAATGGAGGGAATCTGATTGATGCAGATCATTTGTTCTAGTCAAGCCATAGCAATCAGAGGTCTCTGATAAGCCAAGAGATTGGCTGCCCATTTAGAGCAGATACCTGACCTAATCATCCATGGCTGGGGGAAGAAGAGGTAGCATGTAATGTATTGGACTGCTTATTCTTCTGGGCATGTATTCAGTTAAAAGAAAGGAATAAATAATGTAATTGAGGTTGGGCTTAGCAAATCTAAAATCTATGAAGTGAAGCTGTAGAGGGCAATGCACATGAAAGAATTATATAAGTTTACTAAATGGCCCAAAGAATAATAATATGACAAAAAGTACCAAAGGGTGAGAATCCAATATGATCTGTAGTTATACCATATTATGACAATATGGAATGTTGAAAAGCTGAAGGATTATCAGATATGCCAAAAAAGAAAAAACAGAAGTACGTGTTTGTAAATAATGAATAACCAGTTACAGATAAAAATTAATATTAAATTATCTAAAGAATTCTGATTCAAGACAGCTGATGAAGCATATGCTTAGGAATAAAATTATATATCAGATATGCCAAGAAAAGAAAAAACAAAAGTACGTGTTTGTAAATAACGAATAACCAATTACAGATAAAAATTAATATTAAATTATCTAAAGAATTCTGATTCAAGATGGTTGATGAAGCATATGCTTAGGAATAAAATTATATAAAGAACAAGAACAAAAATAAAATATATAAAATATAAAAAAATAAAATTATATAAAGAATAAAAACAAAAATAGCACAATAAAAAGACTGAGGGGATAATTGGTAGATAAGAGATAGCAATAAATTTCTGGAAGTTTTCTCAATATTGATGAAGCTAAGTAGAGACAGGGAGCAGCTGTCTAAGCCAAGGGAGCACGATGAAGCTGATTGTCCTGGCAGACACCCCCAGAAAGGGGGTCTCTATCTAGTCTATCCACTACAGTGGATAGAGTGGGAAATGGGTTTGAGAATTGGACTGAAAGGATTTGTAGGCAGCCATTCGCCCCAAACCAAAAAATTAGAGGGTTTAAATAATCTTAAGAAATTATCCAGGAAAAAGTAGGGCAGGCTGGGCGCGGTGGCTCACGCCTGTAATCCCAGCACTTTGGGAGGCTGAGGCGGGTGGATCACGAGGTCAGGAGATCAAGGCCATCCTGGTCAACACGGTGAAACCCCGTCTCTACTAAAAACTACAAAAAATTAGCTGGGCATGGTGGTGCGTGCCTGTAATCCCAGCTACTCAGGAGGCTGAGGCAGGAGAATTGCCTGAACCCGGGAGGCGGAGGTTGCAGTGAGCCAAGATTGCGCCATTGCACTCCAGCCTGGGTAACAAGAGCGAAACTCCGTCTCAAAAAAAAAAAAAAAAAAAAGTAGGGCAGATGGTAAGGGAAAGCTCTCTCAGAATACATACCTCTTAAGTGTGACATTTAAGGGTTCCCAGAGTTACAGCTGGCTTCATGCCTGCACATACACACTATTGAAGCCTGTCATTAACCAGTACTGAATATGTCCACAAAGCTCCCAGAAAATCTTTATATGGGCCATATTCTTTTTAAAATACTTCATTTTGGCATAATTTTAGATGTACAGAAAAGTTGGAAGGAAAGTACAAAGAGTTCCCATATACAGTATACCTAAGTTTTTGAAATATTGACATTTTAACATATGTACTACATCCTTTTCTCTCTCTCCACAGATATATATAGAGACAGATGGATGAATAGATAGATATGCAATTTATTTTTGTGAAACCATTTCAGAGTTGTAGACATGATGCCCCTTTATACTTAGATACTCCAGTGCTTTTTTCGTAAAAGCATTCTCTTGCATAATTAGAGGGAGAATGTCAAATTCAGGAAATTAATATTGATAGAATACCATTATCTAATTATAGGCCTTAATTCAGATTTTGCTGATTATTTAAAAAGTCCTTTTTAGGAAAAGAAATTTCAAGATCAGTTTGTATTCAGTTGTCTTATCTCTTTAATCTCCTTTAATGGGGATGAATCACCTAGTGTTTGTGCTTCAAACACTAGGTATTGATATGTGAGATGACTAGTCAATTATTTTGTAGAATGTCCCTCAGTTTGAGTTTGTCTAATGTTTCCTCATGATTAAATTCAGGTCATACGCTTTTGGCAGGAATACCACTGAAGTCAGTGTTTTCCTCAGTGCATATCTTGTCATAAGGCACGTGATGTTAATTTGTTGCCCCATTATTGTCTCATTCTTAGTGTGGGCAGTAATCAAGGATCAATAAACACCAGATGAAAGTCTCCACCATGAAAAGGAAAACCCAGTATGAACCAACGGGAAAAAAGTGACATCAAAGGAAAGAAATAATTCAGAGAACAGAAGTGTACTTCAAAATAGGACAGACTTTCCAACTGGTGACTTCTGAGATTTGAAAATCTATTGCAGGACCAATCCAAGATGGCCGAATAGGAACAGCTCTGGATTGCAGTTCCCAGCGAAAATGCAGAGGGTGAGTGATCACCGCATTTCCAAATGAATTTTTACTTCCCACAGACCAGGAGATTCCAGGGTGGAAAAGAGCCACAAGTCTCCAGCATGGCTGTTTCAGCTGGCGCAGCAGGTCTCTGCACAAAAACACACAAATCCAGATGCTGTTTCAACTGGTGACTGGAATGCCTGGGAGACAGAGTTGCCCGTTCAACTGAAGAAAAGGGGCCTGAAACAGGAAGCCAGATGATCTGGCTCGGCTGGTCCCACCTCAACAAAGACCAGCAATCTGAAATGTTCTGGATTTAGAGTTTCACAGCAAGCACAGCTGGACCTGGGATGGTCCAGCTCTGTGGGAGGAAGGGCGTCCACAATTACCAAGGCGGTCCACCGCTACGGAGGCAGTCCGCCTTTACTGAGGCAGTCCACCATTACCGAGGCAATCTGCCATTACTGAGGCAGTCCACCATTACAGAGACAGTCCACCATTACTGAGGCAGACCACCATTACTGAGGCAGTTCTAACTATACCCCTATAAACAAACCTGCAAGGAAGTTTACACAGCAGCTGGGCAGAGCCCATGGCAGCTCAGCAACGCCTCTGCTGGCAGACTGTGACTAGGCTACCTCCTCGCTGGGCAGGGCATCTCTGAAAAAAGGCAGGAGAATGACAGGAACTTATAAATAAAGACCCACCTTCCTGGGACAGAGCACCTGGGAAAAAAAGGAGGTTATGAGTTCTGCTGCAGCACATTTAAACATACCTGCCCAGCAGCTCTGAACAGAACAACAGAGCTAACAGCTCAGCACTTGCGCTCCTATAAGGGACAGACTGTTTCCTCAAGCAGCTCCCTGACCACCATATAACCAAAGAGTCATCTCATAAAGGAGAGCTAATAACCCCCATCTGGGGGGTATCCTCCTGGGACAAAGATAACAGAAGAAGAAACTGGAAGCAACTCTTACTGTTCTTCAGCCACTGCAGGTAATCCCCAGGCAAGAAGGGTCTGGAGTAAATCTCCAGCAGTCCTACCTGGCTTCATGCCTGCACATACACACTATTGAAGCCTATCATTAACCAGTACTGAATATGTCAGGGGGGCCTGACTGTTAGAAGGAAAACTAAGAAACAGAAAGAAATAACTTCATCAGCAACAAAAAAGACATCCACTCAGAAATGCAGTCTGAAAGTCACCAACCACAAAGACTACAGGTAGGTAAATCCATAAAGATGGGAATAAACCAGCAAAAAAAGGATGAAAATACCCAAAACCAGAATGCCTCTCCTCCTCCAAGGGATCACAACTCCTCACCAGCAAGGCTAGATGGAGAATGAGTCTGATGCATTGACAGAAATAGGCTTCAGAAGGTGGATAATAATAAACTTCTTGGAGCTAAAAGATCATGTTCTAATCCAATGCAAAGAAACTGAGAACCTTGAAAAAAGGTTTGATGAAATGCTAATGAGAATAAACAGCTTAGAGAGGAATATAAATGAATTGATGGAGCTGAAAACCACAACACAAGAACTTCATGCAGCATACACAAGTTTCAACAGCCAAATAGACCAAGCAGAAGAAAGGATATCAGAGATTGAAGATCAACTCAATGAAATAAAATGAGAAGGCAAGATTAGAGAAAAAAGTGTAAAAAGAAATGAACAAAGCCTCCAAGAAATATGGGATTATGTGAAAAGACCTAATCTACATTTGATAGGTGTACCTGAATGCGACGGAGAGAATGAATCCAAGCTGGAAACCACTCTTCAGGATATTATCCAAGAGAACGTCCCCAACCTAGCCAGGCAGGCCAACATCCACAAAGATATTCCTCAAGAAGAGCAACCCCAAGGCACATAATCATCAGATTCACCAGCGTTGAAATGAAGGAAAAAATGCTAAGGGGAGCCAGAGAGAAAGGTTGGATTACCCACAAAGGGAAGCCCATCAGAATTAACAGCAGATCTCTCAGAAGAATCCCTACAAGCCAGAAGACAGTGGGGGCCAATATATAGCATCTTTAAAGAAAAGAACTTTCAACCTAGAATTTCATATCCAGCCAAACTAAGCTTCATAAATGAAGGGAAAATAAAATCCTTTATGAACAAGCAATTGCTCAGAGATTTCATCACCACCAGGCCTGCTTTACAAGAGCTCGTGAAAGAAGCACTAAATGTAGAAAGGAACAACAAGTCCAACCACCCAAAAAACGTACCAAATGGTAAACAGCATTAGCAAAATGAATAAACTGCATCAACTAATGGGCAAAACAACCAGCTAGCATCAAAATGGCAGGATCAAATTCACACCTATCAGTATTAACCTTAAATGTAAATGGGCTAAATGCCCCAATAAAAAGACACAGACTGGCAAATTGGATAAAAAGTCAAAACCCCTCAGTGTGCTGTATCCAGGAAACCCATCACACATGCAAGGATACAGATAGGCTTTAAATAAAGGGATGGAGGAAGATCTACCAAGCAAATGGAGAGCAAAAAGAAAAAGCGGGAGTTGCAGTCCCAGTGTCTGATAAAATAGACTTTAAACTAACAAAGATCAAAAGAGACAAAGAAAGGCATTACATAATGGTGAAAGGATCAATGCAACAAGAAGAGCTAACAATCCTAGATATATATGTGCCCAATACAGGAGCACCCAGATACATAAAGCAAGTTCTTAATGACCTACAAAGAGACTTAGATTCCCACACAATAATAGTGGGAGACTTTAACACGCCACTGTCAATATTAGACAGAGACAGATCAGTGAGACAGAAAATTAACAAGGATATCCAGGACTTGAATTCAGACCTGGACCAAGAAAACCTAATAGATATTTATAGAACTCTCCACCCCAAATCCACAGATTTTTGAGTTTAAAAAAACTCAAAAGCTAGCAGAAGACAAGAAATAACCAAGATTAGAGCAGAACTGAAGGAGATAGAGACATAAAAAACCCTTCAAAAAAAATCAATAAATCCCAGAGCTGGTTTTTTGAAAAGATCAACAAAATAGACAGACCACTAGCCAGATTAATAAAAGAGAGAATAATCAAATAGATTCAATAAAAAATGATAAAGAGGATATCACCACAGATTCCACAGAAATATAAACCATCATCAGGGACTACTAACAACTCTTTGCACATAAACCAGTAAACCTGGAAGAAATGGATAAATTCATGGACACTCGCACCCTCCCAAGCCTAAACCAGGAAGAAGGTGAAACCCTGAATAGACCAATAACAAGGGCTGAAGCTGAGGCAGCAATTAATAGGCTATCAAACAAAAAAAGCCCAGGTCCAGATGGGTTCACAGCTGAATTATACCAGACATACAAAGATGAGCTTGTACCACTCCTTTTGAAACTATTCCAAACAACACAAAAAGAGGGAATCCTCCCCAAATCATTTTATGAGACCAACATCACCCTGATCCCAAAATCCGGCAGAGACTCAACAAGAAAAGAAAACTTCAGGCCAATATCCATGATGAACATAGATGCAAAAATCCTCAATAAAATACTGGCAAACCGATTGCAACAGCACATCGAAAAGCTTACCCACCATGATCAAGTAGGCTTCATCCTGGGGATGCAAGGCTGGTTCAACATACGCAAGCCTATAAACTTAATTTTAATTATAAGCACATAAACAGAACCAAAGACAAAAAACACATGATTATCTCAATAGAGGAGGCAGAGAAGGCCTTCAAGAAAATTCAACAGCCCTTTATGCTAAAATCTCTCAATAAACTAGGTATCGACTGAATGTATCTCGAAATAATAAAAGCTTTTTATGACAAACCCACAGCCAATATCATATTGAAGGGGCAAAAACTGGAAGCATTCCCTTTGAAATCTGGCACTAGACATGGATGCCCTCTCTCACTACTCCTATTCAATATAGTATTGGAAGTTCCAGCCAGAGCAATCAGGCAAGAAAAAGAAATAAAGGGTATTCAATTAGGAAAGAGGAAGTCAAATTGTATCTATCTGCAGATGACATAATTGTATATTTAGAAGACCCTATCGTCTCAGCCCAAAATCTCCTTAAACTGATAAGCAACTTCAGCAAAGTCTCAGGATACAAAAATCAATGTGCAAAAATCACAGGCATTCCTGTACACCAATAACAGACTTAAAGAGCCAAATCAAGAACAAAATGCCATTCACAATTGCTACAAAGAGAATCAAATACCTAGGAATACAACTGACAAAGGATGTAAAGGACCTCTTCAAGGAGAGCTACAAACCACTGCTCAAGGAAATAAGAGGACACAAACAGATGGAGGAAACATTCCATGCTCATGGTGAGGAAGAATCAATATCATATGGAACCCCCAAAAGAGAGCCCACATAGCCAAGTCAAATCTAAGCAAAAGGAACAAAGCTGGAGACATCACACTACCTGACTTCAAACTATACTACAAGGCTACAGTAATCAAAACAGCATGGTACTCATACCAAAACAGAGATATAGACCAATGGAACAGAACAGAGGCCTCAGAGGCAATGCCACACATCTACAACCATCTGATCTTTGACAAACCTGACAAAAACAAGCAATGGGGAAAGGCTTCCCTGTTTAATAAACGGCATTGGGAAAACTGGCTAGCCATGTGCAGAAAGCAGAAACTGGACCCCTTCCTGACACCTTACACTAAAATTAACTCCAGATGGATTAAAGACTTAAACATAAGATCTAACACCATAAAAACCCTAGAAGAAAACCTACACAAAACCATTAAGGACCTAGGCATAGGCAAGGACTTCATGACTAAAACACCAAAAGCATTGACAACAAAAGCCAAAATAGACAAATGGGATCTAATGAAACTCCAGAGCTTCTGCACAGCAAAAGAATCATTAGAGTGAACCAGCAGCCAACAGAATGGGAAAAAATTTTTACAATCTACCCATCTGACAAAGGACTTATATCCAAAATCTACAAATAACTAAAACAGATTTACAAGAAAAAAACAAGCCCATTCAAAAGTGGGCAAAGGATATGAACAGACACTTTTCAAAAGAAGAAATATATGAGGCCAACAAACATGAAAAAATGCTCATCATCACTGGTCATTAGAGAAATGCAAATCAAAACCACATTGAGATACCATCTCACACCAGTTAGAATGGCGATCATTAAAAATTCTGGAGATAACAGATGCTGGAGAGGATGTGGAGAAATCAGAACACTTTTACACGGTTGGTGGGAGTGTAAATTAGTTCAACCATTGTGGAAGACGACAGTGTGGCAATTCCTCAAGGACTTAGAAACAGAAATTCCATTTGACCTGGCAATCCCATTACTGGGTATATATCCAAAGGATCATAAATCATTCTATTATAAGGACACATGCACACATATGTTCATTGCAGCACTGTTTACAATAGCAAAGACTTGTAATCAACCCAAATGCCCATCGATTCTAGAGTGGACAGGGAAAATATGGCACGTATACACCATGGAATACTATGCAGCCATAAAAAAACGATGAGTTCATGTCCTTTGTAGGGACATGGATGAACCTGGGAACTATCATTCTCAGCAAACTGACACAACAACAGAAAAATCAAACCCTGCATGTTCTCACTCATAGGCGGGTGTTGAACAATGAGACACATGGACACAGGGAGGGGAGCATCACACACTGAGGTCTGTAGGGGGTACTAGGGGAGGGACAGTGGGGGTTCAGGAGTTGGGAAGGGATAATATAGGGAGAAATGCCAGACACAGGTGATAGGGATGGAGGCAGCAAACCACGTTACCTTATATGTACCTATGCAACAATCCTGCATGTTCTTCACATGTACCCCAGAACCTAAAATGCAATAAAATATATATTAAAAAAAAAAAAAGCTACTGCGTACACAAAATAAGAAAATATATGCTATGATAAAGAAATAACTCTTAGAAAATGAAATTATAATTGCAGAATTTTTTTAAAAAGCTGTAAAGATGAAATGAAGGCATTCAACCTGGAAAATAAAAAGGGAGAGGGATCAAAAGATAACAGATAAAATACGTAACAGATTACTGTGAGAATTCTGTCTTAGCATTAGATTTGACTACATGCAATAGAAAAATCGCAAAATGATAAAAGATTGAAAAAACATAAGTTTTTCAACTACATAAAAGAAAATTTTGAGGTGTATTTGTGACTTCAGTGAGTCACCAGGATCAACAAGCTCTTATCTTCCCATTCTGTTATCTACCAAATGGTTTCTTTTGTTCTTTTTTTAAGGCAGCATTTTGCTTTGTTGCCCATGCTGGAATGCAGTGGTGTGTGTGACCATAGCTCACTGTAGTCTGACCTCCTCGGCTCAAGTGATCCTCCCACCTCAGCCTCCTGAGTAACTGGGACTACAGGCACAAGTCACCATGTCCAGGTAATGTTTTTATTTTTTTTAGAAACGGGGTCTCACTTTGTTACCCAGGCTGATCTCAAACTTCTGGGCTCAAGCCACCCTGCCATCTCGGCTTTTCAGAGTGTTAGGAATACAGGCCCAGCCACCACTCCCCACCCTAAATGGTTTAGGTTTAGGTTTCCAGGCGCATGGCAACCTCATGGTCCAAGATGGCTAGTGGAACTGCATCCTTTAAGTCTAAATCCAGACAAGAAAAAGAAGTGAATGGCTGGGGTGGAGAACGGCCCTTCTAAGCTGTTGGAACTAACTTTAAGCAGCTTTTCAATAATTACATTTATATCTCACTGGTCAAACCTAGCTGCAAGGAAGGTTGGGAAATGTAGTTCTTTAAGATATTGAAAATTTCCCTTATCAGTTCAGGCTTTGAGGAAGAGTTTTATTATCATCTGTTGGTATAAGTATAAATAAATTTAGATTGGGGGGATGACATTTCGGCAGCATTTATTAAAAAAAAAGTAGTTTTCTATTGCTGCTGTAACAAATTACCACAAACTTTGTGGCTTAAAACAACACATATTTAAAGACACACACAAATTTATTAATTTAAGATCTGTAGGTCAGAAGTCTGATACGAGTCTCACTGGATTAAAATCAAAGGGTCATCAGGGTTGTGTTCTTTTCTGGAAACTCTATGATCTGTTCCTTGGATCTAGGATTTCCAGGCTTTAGAATCCATTTCCAGCTTATTTTGGTGGCAAGCAGAATTCAGTTCCTTGCAGATAGATATAAATCCAAGTTGCATGTTGTCTTGCTGGCTATTAGCTGAGAGCAGTTCTATCATTTACAAACTGCCTGTATTTTTGACTCATGGTTATCGTCTTTCTTCAAAGCCAGAAGTGGGAGATCCAGTCCTCTCATGCTTCAAATCTCCTCCTCCTTGTTTCAGTTTTGCTCCAGACAAGAAAAGTTGTCCACTTTCAAGGACTTGTGTGATTAAATTGTGTGCACTCAGGCAATCCAGACTAATCTCCCCATCTCAAAGTCATTAACCCTAAAAATCCCTGTCAAATCTCTTTTGCTGTGTAGAATAGCAAATTCACAGGTTCTGGGAATTAGGACATGGACATCTTTGAGGGGGGTCAGGAGGAGGAGCATTATTCTGCCCACAACAGTGAAATATACACATTTCCTTTTACCTAGCAATTACATACAAAAACACAACTCACATACCCTAAAACCTGAGATGAAAGAGAGAACAGAAGACTTAATTACCAGCATCAGACTTCTTATCAGCATCATGAAATGCTAAGAAAAACACGAAGCAAGGCTTTCAAAGTTCTGGGAAAAATAATTTAAAATACATGTTGCTATGCTACTGTTTTAAATAGTAATTTATACAGTAATTTAAAATATAGGTTGCTAGCTATTCTATTGTTTGGCTAACAATCAATAGGAGGAAAAAGGCATTTCAAATATTTAAGTATTAGAAATTTTATCTGCAATATACCCTTAAAAAAATGTTCCTTGAGGATGGATTTCAGCAATGACAGAATAATTTAAGAAAGAGAAAGGTGGGGGACGCTGGAGCAGTTCCTCTAACCCAGGGTAGCAGGGCAGTGAGGCCTCAGGACACTTGCTGACAGGAGCATAAAGAGCAATAGCCTACATTGGAGCAGGAGGATTGAGGACTCCAGATGGGAGCTGTTTGGGCAAAGACTGGAGTGGACTGGCCTGGTTTATCATCGAGAGCTTGATAAACTTGAGGATATAAGAAAGGTACAGGCCAGGCGCAGCGGCTCACGCCTGTAATCCCAGCACTTTGGGAAGCTGAGGCGGGCGGATCACGAGGTCAAGAAATTGAGACCATCCTGGCCAACATGGTGAAACCATGTCTCTACTCAAAATAGAAAAATTAGCTGGGCGTGGTGGCTTACACCTGTAGTTCCAGCTATTTGGGAGGCTGAGACAGGAGAATGGCTTGAACCTGAGAGGCAGAGGTTGCAGTTAGCTGATATTACGTCACTGCCCTCCAGCCTAGCGACAGAGTGAGATTCTGTCTCAAAACAGAAAAAGAAAGAAAGAAGAAAGAGAGAGAGAGAGAGAGAAAAGAGAGAGAGACAGAGAGAAAGAAAGAAAGAAAAAAGAAAGAAAGAAAAAGAAAAAGGAAGGAAGGAAGGAAGGAAGGAAGGAAGGAAGGAAGAAAGGAAGGAAGGTACAGAGTACGTGGTGCAAAATGAAAAGTCATGTCCTGTTTAAAGCAATTGGAGAATGGTAAAACACAGAAACAAGAAACTTAGGAATTTTTGAGTTAGAACAAGGAATAGTCTCTTTTAAGCAATACTGCAGTCATAGCACTGACGCTGTAAAAAACAATTTCTCCACACAAGCCCGATCCCAGCCTGGACATGTCTGTATGTAATGACTTAATGTGAGGAAAGATCTTGAAGGGTATGTACTGTAATATTAACAGTGATTATAGTTAGAGATGAAATTGAGTGATTTTTCTTTCTTTCCATTTATCTGTATTTTCTAAGTTTTTGAAAGTCATCCTATATTTTATTATTATGCAGTTTAGATTGTGTCACTGATTTTTAAAACAGTGTAAAGAAAATAGTGATATTATTATGGGGGGGAGGGAATCATGGGCTTTAGAGAGATAGAAGATGCCTTCAAGTCCTGACTGTAGTACTTATGAGGAGACTGGTATAGCTGATCACCCTATATTCTTTTAAGACTTTGCAGGACCACCTAAGAGGTCAAAAGCATTAAAAGGAACCTCAGGCATACATTCAAATATGCTGGGCCCTAATGTGCGAAGCACTTGATAGGCATGGGAGGCAGAGAGGAACAAGATACAGTCTCTGTCCTGAAGATACTCCAAGTCAGAGTGGGAGCTGACCAGGAAATCTTTCCTCACTTCACAGTAGCAACAGCTGTGCTTAGTGTAAAACACAGAGTGCCCTGGAACTCCAGCAAAGCCGCCCTCAACTTAGGCAGGGTCCAGTGTGGCTGCTCATAAGAGATTACCTAGTAATAAGCCGGATGGAGGACTTGGAACAGGTATCCCCAGCAGGGCACGAGGCATTAGCCGGCTTCCATTCTTCCTCTTTATCTGGGCTAGTTTCTGGCATTGAAACCTCACTACAAATATTTGTTCTCCTTTACCACTGCCATGCAGGTGTGTTACTTGGGCCAATATTTGCTTTCATAGAAGACTGCACTTAACAATGCTTAATGGTGTGTATTGTATAGATGGCTTGAAAGATTGTGGATTACTTGAGTTTTCCTGTTTCCTTTTGAACCTTAGGAAACATCGAGATAATTCTCTTCTGCTCTTATACAATTTCTTCATGCACTGAACAACTTGAGCTGTAAAAAATGACTCAAATGATGCAATACCCCGTTTCTAATTTCTTGGCAATAACCAAGGAGAATCTTTCTGATTGTTAGTGTGGGAAAGAGGAGGCATGTTTGTGTTGTACACCAAAACAAAATTGGGTCTGTGGTTATCTTTTGAGGTGACCGCTGGTGTTTTTTAATTATAGAAACAGCTACATGTTTCTGTGGTTACAGAGACCATGGTTAGACTACTCAAACTGAAGAGAGGCTCAGGAGTAACTGCAAAATGAAATTTTGTTGTTTGTGAATTAATATGTTAAAAATTAGTAGCAGATCTGTTTTCCTTCACAGTTTTCACACAATTTGGGAATACAAGCTAATTGTAGCTTATGTTTCCTTATTTGGTTTATATACTCACTCTTTGTTCCTAAGAATCCTGAAGACAAGTTTGGCACTTGCAGGCTTTGCTTTATGTTATGGGAAATGGGAAAGCTCTCCGGAGTGCTGGAGGGAAGGAAGTTGTCTCTCTTCCAGCTTAAGCCTAGTGAAGGAGCAGAGGAAGGGTCTTCTGCAGGGATGAGCCTCATGTGCAAAGCCAGCAGGGCTTGGTTTGTTCAAGGAATGGCAAGTGATTGGATGACTGGCTTGCAGCTGGGTGGGGTTGGGTGAGGAATGAGGCTGAAGAGATGGGTGGATAGTCACGTAACTGAAGTTCAGGTTTATTTGTTTGCCACTTGCAGAGTCCAATTAACAAGAACGAGGCCTGGTATAAAGAAAGTGACTTTTTATTCCAAAGCTGGCTTAGGAGAAGTATAGGCTTCCAGCCTTAAGTGTACTGCTTCATCTTTGGAGCAGAAAGTGGGCACTTTTAAAAGACAAAGGAGAAAGCAAACAGCTGGGGGGGTTCATGTGCTATCTTGGTGCCTTATCTATCAGACAGTCAAGTTGGTGTCTTCATGGGCAGAAATGAGATGTAAAGGTGGCCAAAAACTCTAGTGGGCATACTTTGGATTGTAAATTGACTGTTACCTCTAGAGGCAACCTCCTGGTGGATGTGAGTTCCATTCTGGAGCTTTTAAGCACATAGTTAGATGAACTTGCCCTGTAAGGAGTATCTGCTAAAGAGGAGATAAAGGCTATAATTGCATTTCCAAAGAGCTAAGTAGGAAGTGGGAAAAAGGAAAAAGAGAAGAGACAGAAAAAATAATTATGTCTTAGAAAAATGGGAGTACTCAGTGACAGTCTGGGGCAGATCACAAAGGGTCCTATATGTTCCTTGTATACTACTATACCCAATCTCTAGGCTCTTCTTCCTCCACTATCTCCTGCATGTTGATCTTCCCAAAGTGCAGATCTGATCATTTTGTTTTCCACTTCAAATAAAATAGAACAAAACACTTCACTAGCTCCTTGTTGCCCAGTGAAAAAAGACCAAATTCTTTAGATATGTTTTGAAACTTTTCTCCTACTTTCTTCTACCAACCTTATTCTTTGGCTAATTTAGTCATTTTCCAAATGCTCCCTAATTTTTCAAATCTCTATGCTTTTGCTTTTGTGCCATTTTACCATTCCTTTTTTTCTAGAATGCTTATTCTCCGTATCTACCTAGGAAGACTTGCCTATCTTTGAGGGCCTAATTGAAATGTGATTTCTGACTGGGTGAGATCTGAGGGTGAGGTGGCTCATGCCTTTAATCCGTATGCTTTGGGGAGGATCACTGGAGCCCAGGAGTTCGATGTTCCAGTAAGCTATGAATATACCACTGCACTCCAGCCTGGGCAACAGGCTAAAAAAAAAAAAAAAAGAAAAGAAAAGAAATTGATTTCATCCAGTTGTACTGTCATTCCAGGTAGAAGTGACTTTTATCTACACTTGGCTAAGCTTAACTTTGAAAAATTTTAAGTACAATTTACATGTACTTCCTTACATACTTACCTAAATGTAAGTATACAGGTTGAAGAATTTTCACAAACTGAACACACTGGAATAATCAAGAAGTAGAACACTAGTAGCACCCCAGAAACCCTTTCTCCAGTCACTACTTCCACCTAAACATAACTGTGATTCACACTTTCGGGTATAGATTAATTTTGAACTTTATAAAAGTGGAATTATAACATGTGCACTCTTTTGCATCTAGCTTCTTTCTCCTAATATTATGCCTATGAAATTCATATTGTTATAGTTACATGTGAATAATTCATTCTTGTGGTAGTACAGTATTCCACTGTGTGAATACTATCACAATCTAGTTACGCATCTGTTAATGGACCTTTTGCTACCTTTAACAGTCTGGTGTATGTCTTTTGGTAAAAGTATGTATGCATTTTGTTGTGTACAGAGGTAAGAGTAGAGTTGTTGGGTCATAGGGTATGCATATGTAGATACTACCATACAGTAAGGTCCGAAAAGCCATTGTGAATCTGGGATATATTCTCTTTCCATCTTTGATCTCTCCACTTCTGCTTTGTGTCCATGTTACTATTTTCCTCTTGCTTTAGATTTCTCTGCTGATCTGCCCTTGTGACAGAATAGAGCATCTCCACAGCTCTCAAGCATACAAATTGCACCTACAGCCATGAAAAGAGACTGACTGACTTTCCTTTGGTCTGGATTCCACATTCCTGAAAGGAAAAATGATTAGCTCATACTGGGTCAAATTTTCCAATTAACTATATCCAGATGGGTAGGGAGTTACAGGCTACTAATATGATTCCTAGAAGCCCAAGCCATGAACTGGGGAGCCATTCCTAGAGAAGGGACTGGCTCATGGGTTTAGTAGACCCTTCTAAAACCTTCTATCCCAGAGTTCCCATCCAGGCAATGCAGAGACTCAGAGCAACATATAAAGGACGGTTGTCTTTCTTCCTGTGAACCCCCAAAATTTGAGACAGGTCTCAGTTAATTTGAAAAGCTTATTTTGCTAAGGCTGAGGATGTGTGCATGACACAGCTTCAGGAAGTCTTGACAACATGTGTCCAAGGTGGTTAGGGTACAGCTTAGTTTTATACATGTTAGGGAGACATGAGACATCAATCAATATATGTAAGAAGTGCAGTCAATATATGTAAGAAGATAGGTGAGACAGGAGGGTTGCATTCTTTTGAGTTTCTGCTTAGTCTTTCCAAAAGAGGCAATCAGAATATGCATCTATCTCAGTGAGCAGAGGGGTGACTTTGAATAGAATAGGAGGCAGGTTTGCTCTAAACAGTTCCCAGCTTGACTTTTTCCCTTCAGCATAGTGATCTGGGTGCCTCAAGATTTATTTTCCTTTCACATTTCCCCCCCTTTCTTCTTTAAAATCTTTTGGAGACAGCAAGAAAATAAGCCTCTGGTCTCAGGTTTCATCTGATCTTTCATGGCCAGGATGGTTTATTCCTAGGATGGTAGGTCCTGAAAGCTCATTTTTAGCAGGTTGTGAAGTCTCATGTCCTGTGAAGAGCAAATAGTGGCGGAGGAAAGTAGAAAAACAGCAAACAAAAGGGCACTTCTGGAAAAATCAATATAGGCCCCACTACTCTGAAGTCTATATACATCAGCAGGCAGGTATGAAAGGGGCTTATGTATGCAAATAGGTGGCTGTTATTTTCTTCTGAACTTTTAGTTGTGTTGTTTCAGTTTGCAGGGCTTTAAGAAAGCACAGCTTAGTTTTTAGTGACTCCCAAGTAGGAAAAATAGAAAAAAAAAAAAGAAGGAAAAAAAGAAAAAAATTGGAAACATTATTTTGAAGACTTGTAGTCAAGAAAAAGTTAGAATTTAACCCAAACTATAGAAATAATAAAAACTGAAAAACGTTAGGCAAGACTAGAATCTTAAAACAGGTGTACAGTTGTTTTTGAAACATAATTTTTCTCTATCCAGTTTCCCATTTTTGCTCAACACAAATCATGGCAGGACTGGTTTGCTTTATTATACTTGGCCTAATTACTTGTATACAGTGCAAAAAGAATATTTTTTTACATAGGCTTTAAATTGGCTTTGATGGAACTTTGTTCCATAGAAGGAATCCCAGATAAGATATTTTTAAAGCCGAGCCCAGCCATGGATTTGTGCCATCAAATATCTATGAGTTGGGTGAATTTTCTCTCCTCTTGAGGTTTCAAAATAAACTGGGGGCTTCCATGTCTGATAGAAGTGACATTCTTTACTTATCACAGGTCAGAAACCCTGTACAGTGACTGTGTGCGCAAAATATGAGGACAGTTTTTTTAAGGGCCTTATTGGCTCCATAAGTCGAATTTGATTCCTTAAAAGCACATCATTCCAGTCAAAGCCTTGGTAAAATAATGAGATTCTCCAATTGTGGTCTGTTGTTAATGAAAACAGATTCTTATTGCACTTATGCAAATAACCGTATTGCCATAAGTTAAGAATACTTACAAATATTTTCCAAATTCCAGAGAAATTACATAAAGAGAAACAACTATGCTCCAAATTTTGTTCATGGGAGTATACTAAATTGTTAAAAGCTGCTAATAGCTCAAAAGAAAAGTTTTAAGACTCTGAAAAACAAAACAAAGGATCAGCAACATTTTAAGCAAAAAGTCAAAAAGATTAGTTCAGTCTATGTAGTTAATTACTGTTATGCTTGATATTCATGAATATTTTATAGCTTTCCATAAGTTCTGAAAGATTTTCCTCTATTCTGATGTCACAATCTCTAAAGTTATCAGAAACCTGCTTTCAAGAGAACCAAAACAAGACAACAATTGTCCATGATGACAAAAAGTTTTAGGAGAGCCATAGTCAAAAACTCAATTAAAAAGGACATTTGTTACCTCTGTGGCACAAAATAATTTTAACATAACAATTATGATGATTACTGATAATGTACACTAAGTTATATCAGAAATATAGGAGTTTTCCATAATTTTGGAACATATACTAATAACATATATTACAAATACTTTTCCCTTTAGCTTATTGATTCGGGGGTCTCAACATTTATTTTCTTTTCACATCCCCTTCTACTTCAAGTTTTCTATTTGTTTGTTTTTGTTTTAAACACACAAATTGAGAAATATTTTTTTCTCATTTTAAAAATTAAGAGAGCATAGGGAACTTTCTTAGGTACTAGAAATATTCTATATTTTAATCAGTGTGATGGTTACATGAGTGTATGTACATGCATAAATTTTAAAAATTAAGGGAGCATCAACAAATTAGGATCAAATTGTGACCCCTGATTCCAGTCCTATCCCAACAATCAATGTAAACAGAAACGTACATTGAAGTACATTTTCACAATAAATTTTTGTGAAGACATTTTCACAATAAATTTTTGCCAAACTGGAGAGTAGATTAGTGAATTGAATGTAACCCAGTCTGGAGGTTCTCAGAGAAGCAAACTCATCATTTGCAACATGGGGCCTATTTTCCTGCATTAGTCATCACTCTAGGTTTACTTGATAGGAAAGAAGCCTTCCTAGGTGAAGAGAAATGAGTGTGTGTTTCTTCCAAAAGCAACACTCTGAATGAAGGCGTGATAGTGGTGAGTCCTTTTTAATTTTCTTCAAATACCATGTTCGTACTTTGTTTATTCTACTTTTTTTTTCTTTTTTTGGAGATAGGTTCTGGCTCTGTCGCCCAGTGGCACAATCAGCTAACAGCCTCAACTTTCTGGGGCTCCAGCGATCCTCTTACCTCTGCCCCCAAGTAGCTGGAACTACTGGCTCACACCACCGCATGCGGCTATTCCATTGTCATTTTTGGAGGCTTGTTGAAGCCTAGAAGCCAGGTGTGGTGGTGTGTACCAGTGGGCCTAGCCACTTGGGAGGCTGAGGTGGAAGGACCGCTTGAGCCTAGGAGGTCGAAGCTGCAGTGAGCCGTGATCGCAGCACTGCACTCCAGCCTGGGCAACAAAGCCACCAGACTGAAACAAAACAAAACAAAACAAAACAAAACAAAACAAAACAAAACAAAACAAAACAAAACAAAACAAAACAAAACGGCTGGGTGCTGTGGCTCACGCCTGTAATCCTAGCACTTTGGGAAGCCAAGGGAAGGCACAATACGTTCTACACCAACCTGGGCAATACGGTGAAACCCCGTCTCTACTAAAATACAAAAAATTAGCCAGGTGTGGTGGTGCATACCTGTAATCCCAGCATGCGGGAGGCTGAGGCAGGAGAATTGCTTGAACCTGGGAGGCTGAGGTTGCAGTGAGTCAAGATCGCACCACTGCACCCCAGCCTCGGGGACAGAGCGAGGAGACTCCGTCTCCAAAAAAAAAAAAAAAAAAAATGAAGTCCAGAGTTTAGAAATGCAACATGGATCTAGAAGTTTCTTAAAATGGCTCTGTACCATGTCGTTGCTGTCGTTTGTTTCAAAGCAATACTGCCACCTATTGGTATAAAAAGAGAGCTTTATCTCAATGTTTTTTCTGAAAGTCCTAATGCTGGAATGAGGCCCAGATAGCCATGGGCGAAAATTAAACTGATGTTAATTCAACATTAACACCTGCCTGTCCCTCACAAACTTATCCCAGAGACACAGTTCAGAGGAGTCTGCCAACAGATGAAAGAGTATGATTACCAGTACCTTAGAAAGCTGGAATGGTTGACTTCTACATTTCCTTGAGAGAAACTCCCACTTTCATTGTCTCATTGTTCGCTTTCATTCCACATAAGAATTTTTTTTTTTTTTTTTTTTTTTTGAGACAGCTCTGTTACCAGGCGCCAGGCTGGAGTGCAGTGGCGCGACCTCGGCTCACTGCAACCTCCGCCTCCCGGGTTCAAGCAATTCTCCTGCCTCAGCCTCCCAGGTAGCTGGGACTACAGACACGCGCCACCACGCCCAGCTAATTTTTTTTTTGTATTTTTAGTAGAGACGGGGTTTCACCATGTTGGCTAGGATGGTCTCGATCTCTTGACCTCGTGATCCGCCCGCCTCGGCCTCCCAAAGTGCTGGGATTACAGGCGTGAGCCACGACGCCCGGCCGCACATAAGATTTTAAGAGTTTTCTAGGGGAGAGATAGTGGGGAGTGGGGAGGGCGGGGAGAGTGGGAAGGGCGGGGAGAGTGGGAAGGGATAACATGGGGAGAAATGCCAGATATAGTATGCACCTAAAGCAAAATAAATTTAAAAAAAAAAAAGGTTTTTGGCTGGGCAAGGTGGCTCACTCCTGTAATGCCAGCACTCTGGGAGGTGAGTGGATCACTTGAACCCAGTACTTCTAGACCAGCCTGGGCAACATGGTGAAACCCAGTCTCTATAAATAATACAAACGAAATACTAGCAGGGCGTGGCTGCCTGTGGTCCCAGCCACTCAGGAGGCTGAGGTGGGAGGATTGCTTGAACCTGGGAAATACAGTGAGCCATGATTGTGCCACTGCATTTGGAGGCTGAGGTGGGAGGATGGCTTGAACCTGGGAAATACGGTGAGCCATGATTGTGCCACTGCACTTCAGGCTGAGCTACAAAGTGAGAACTTGTCTCAAAAATAAATAAAATAAAATAAATAAAAATAAATAAATAATTTCGAAAACAACCCTAAATTTCCCATTTTTATGCTAGAAAATTGTCCTAGTAAGTCTCTCACTTAATAAATGTGTGTCATTATGTTTTGTATATTTATTTGGCAAATCCTACCTTATTCATTGACTTCCATCATTCAGTTTTATATTTTTTATTGCTGAATGTAAGAAAGTTTTATTTTACCATGCAAATAAATGCTTTACAAAATAACAATTAGGGCTGGTCTGAAGGTCATGAGTTATCTCATCTGATTGTTCATAGTTACAGATTGAACTTGTTCACTCTTCCCTGCCTTCTTGCTACTGCACTTCACTAGTCTGTTTTTTTTTTGTAACTTAAAAAATAACAATTAAAATACTTTTTTCTGATAAAATACCAAAATTTTATGTTAACTATAGTACAAATTATGTAACAGAGACCATGAGTAAAAATAACACTAGGAAATGTGTTCTGTAAACATATGACAATTTTGTTTTTTGGTGTATTTTTCTCTTATTTGTTTGTTTATTAATTTGCCAAGCATTTAATAGGAACCTACTACATGCCAGCACTATGCTAGAAGATGGGAATACAAAGATTAATGAGACACAGCCCCTGCTCATTGACATGTCACACTATAGGTGGGTAAAACAGATACCAAGACAGATCATTATGATATTTTGTAGAAAGTATAGTTATAAAAATATTTTGAAGATATGGAAGAGGTACCCCAATCCTGAGAGAAAAATGGAGAGGAGGGCAGCTTGGTGTCAGGGAAGCTGAGTCTTAAATTATATGTAGGTGTTGGCTTAGCAAAGGGTAGAGGTCGGGGATGGTGGGAGGGCTGGTGTGGACTTTGAAGTGTGTGTAAGATTTCCAGCTATAGCAGGAATTGGAAATGGAAGTCAGAAACAAAGGCATATGTAAGAGCGTGAGATATAAACTTAGGATGTCACTCAGAAAGACTGTGTAGTAAGAAAAGACTCATGGTCTAGGGATGAACACCTGAGTAGGCAGAGGGAGGGTAGTTCACAAAGAACCACGAGTAGCAAAAACCAAAGGTTCCCAAAGAAAACCAAGAAAATTCAACCATGGAATCCAGGGGGACTCGTCCACAGCCTTTAGACTAAATTGGCCCAAAGTTTCATTTTGTTTTCATCACCAGTGTTCATAATATTTTTTAAAAATAGTTGCCAACAGTTGAGAATTGAGAGGTATCTCAAAAAAAATCTGAATTTCTAGCGTCCCTTGAAACACTGGACATTTTGTTTTTTAGGCCTGGTGGGCAGTCCTTCATAGGGGCCAAGGGGCTGCCCTATTGCTATGAAGTACATGCTCTCCAGTTCCCTGCAGGACTTAGCATGTTAAGCCAATGTTCTGTTCTTAATGTGGCTTTCTTGATTAATTGTCACAGCTTGCCTGGCCTCTCTTGAGATTTGAATTTGGGTTATTTCCCTAGAGTTTCAAAAAGCGTATGACTTGTAAAACTTTATTTACAAAGATAGGTTTCTTGTGGGCCATAGTTTGCCAAACCCCAGATGAGGTATATCTAGACAAGGGATAAAATGTTAGGTTGAGAGGAACATGAGCAGGTCTATAGATACTAGAGAGGGGCTCAGTGGAGAAGGTGAGATTGAAGGTAAAGGAAAACTAGAAAAAGATTGATGAAGCCAATTCCAGACGGAGCGGGAGGGAGTAGGTCCTCAGTGGTGCTAAGGACAGGAAGTACTTGTGCTCTGAGACTTGGGCAGAGGAGGCAGGCACATTTGTAGTGTGTATGAGTAGGATGATGTGGGACATTGTACTGACACTGCCAATTTTGTGAATAAAGTATGAGATGAGGTAGTTAACTGAGAGCCATTGAAAAGTGGCATGAAGAAGCTGGTCAAAGGCAAATAGGAAGGTTGATAAATTGCTCAGGGCTAAGCTGAAATTGGAAAGTGCAAATGGATTGTGTAGTTACTTTGTGCCAGTGTGCACTTGCAGCAGGAGTACCAGAGTTTAGAATCAGAGAAGGTAGGTTGTAACATTGATCATGAGTTTTGATCTTTCTGGTGAGGTAGTAATTTAGAATGAGGGGATCTGGGCACTGTAATAGAAGAAGAGAGGCTAAGAGAATCCTGTTAGATTTTCATGAAAGAATAAGTCAACGAATTAGGGGTCTCTGCGAACAGATGGTTGGAAGGGAAAGACAACAGAAAGGAAAGGAGATGATCTGAGAATAAACAACTGGAGTTAGGATTTCTGAATGAGGGCATTTGGAGGATATTAAGATCCAAGATCAGCTCCTTGGATTAGGGAGCTGAAATACAATGCAGCAAAGGAGATTCAGGAATTACAAAGCAATATTGGTCACTGGCTATCTAAATAGAGGTTGAAATATCTCAGGATTTGTGGTGGAGAAGATTTCTACGCAATGATGGGCAGTGATCTGAAGGCAGTAGATGACAGCAGTGAAGAGGAGTAAAAGGGGGTATACTTAGATGATATGAGCATTAACAGGAATAGGACAGGAACACCAACACTCATTTCCGGCTTGCAGATGCCAGCCTGGTAGTCCTGCTGAGTGTGTACGCCTCCGTTGCCAAGGAGACCTATTCATCGCTATCTCCATATACAACTCAAGCTGGGGACTGCTGTTCAAGATACTGGGGAGTGTGCACTTTAACTCTCCTCTTAATGCACACAAGCCCTGCCATGAACTCTCCTGTGACGTAGTCCTGTCCATAGAGAATGTCAGCCTCCTCTGCCTGCCCGTGGGCTACCTGCTTCTTTTTGCCTGTCTCTGACTCTGTTCGAGTTGTAGCTCTAGCCATTAATGGACAGTCTGTCTTCCCTTTCTTCTGCCACCAAGGTGGTTGCAATGTCCGTCCAAAGGTGTCTCCAGAGAAGAGCCAGTTGTCCTCTTTTTATTATTATTATTATTCAAGTTCTGTGGTACCTGTGCAGAACGTGCAGGTTTGTTACATAATTATGCACATACCATGGTGCTTTGCTACATCCATCACCCTGTCATCTATATAAGATATTTCTCCTAATGCTATCCCTCCCCTAACTCCCAACCCCCAACAGGCCCTGGTATATGATGTTTCCCTCCCTGAATCCATGTGTTCTCATTGTTAAATTCCCACTTATGAGTGGGAACATGTGGTGTTTGGTTTTCTGTTCTTGTGTTAGTTTGCTGAGAATGATGGTTTTCTGCTTCATCTATGTCCCCACAAAGGACATGAACTCATCCTTTTTTATGGCTGCATCGTATTCCATGGTGTATATGTGCCATATTTTTTAATCCAGTCTATAATTGATGGACATTTGGGTTGGTTCCAAGTCTTTGCTATTGTGAACAGTGCTGCAATAAACATGTGTGCATGCATCTTTATAATAGAATGATTTATGATCCTTCAGGTGTGTACCCAGCAATGAGATTGCTGAGTCAGATGGTATTTCTGGATCTAGATCCTTGAGGAATCACCACACTGTCTTCCACAATGGTTAAACTAATTTACACTCCCACCAACAGTGTAGAAGTGTTCCTGTTTCTCCACATCCTCTTTAGCATCTGTTGTTTCCTGACTTTTTAATGATCGCCATTCTAACTGGCATAAAATGGTATCTCATTATGGTTTTGATTTGCATTTCTCTAATGACCAGTGATGATGAGCATTTTTTCATATGTTTGTTGGCTGCATAAATGTCTCCTTTTGAGAAGTGTCTGTTCATATCCTTCACCCACATTTTAATGGGTTTGTTTTTTTTTCTTGTAAATTTGTTCTTTGAAGATTCTGGATATTAGCCCTTTGTCAGATGGGTAAATTGCAAAAATTTTCTCCCATTCTGTAGGTTGCCTGTTCACTCAGGGATCTAGAAACAGAAATACCATTTGACCCAGCAATCTCATTACTGGGTATCCTGAGACTTTGCTGAAGTTGCTTATCAGCTTAAGGACATTTTGGGCTGAGACGATGGGGTCTTCTAAACATATAGCCATGTCATCTGCAAATAGAGCAATTTGACTTCCTCTTTTCCTAATTGAATACCCTTTATTTCGTTTTCTCACCTGATTGCCCTGGCCAGAACTTCCAATACTATGTTGAATAGGAGTGGTGAGAGAAGGCATCCTTGTCTTGTGCTGGTTTTCAAAGGGAATGCTTCCAGTTTTCACTCATTCAATATGATATTGGCTGTGGGTTTGTCATGAATAGCTCTTATTATTTTGAGACATGTTCTATCAATACCTTGTTTACTGAGAGTTTTTAGCATAAAGGGCTGTTGAACTTTGTCGAAGACATTCCCTGAATCTATTGAGATAATCGTGTGTTTTTTGTCTTTGGTTCTGCTTATGTGATGGATTATGTTTATTGATTTGCGTATGTTGAACCAGCCTTGCATCCCAGGGATGAAGCTGACTTGATCATGGTGGATAAGCTTTTTGATGTGCTGTTGGATTCAGTGTGCCAGTATTTCACTAGGATTTTTGCATCGATGTTCATCAGGGATATAGGCCTGAAATTTTCTTTTTTACTTGTAGCTCTGCCAGGTTTTGGTATCAAGATGATGCTGGCTTCATAAAATGAATTAGGGAGGATTCCCTCTTTTCGTATTGTTTGGAATAGTTTGAGAAAGAATGGTACCAGCTTCTCTTTGTACCTCTGATAGAAATTGGCTGTGAACCTGTCTGGTCCTGGACTTTTTTTGGTTGGTAGGCGATTAATTGCTGTGTCAATTTCAGAACTTGTTATTGGTCTATTTAGGGATTTGACTTTCTACTGGTTTAGTCTTGGGAGGGTGTAAGTGTGTAGAAATTTATCCATTTCTTCTAGATTTTCTGGTTTATTTGCATAGAGGTGTTTATAGTATTATCTGATGGTAGTTTGCATTTCTGTAGGATTGGTGGTGATATCCCCTTTATCATTTTTTCTTGCATCTATTTGATTCTTCTCTCTTTTTTGCTTAGTCTGGCTAGTAGTCTGTCTTTTCAAAAAATCAGCTCCTGGATTTATTGATTTTTTAAAGGATTTTTCATGTCTCTATCTCCTTCGGTTCTGCTCTGATCTTAGTTATTTCTTGTCTTCTGCTAGCTTTTGAATTTGTTAGTTCCTGCTCCTCTAGTTCTTTTAATTGTGATGTCAGGGTGTCAATTTTAGATCTTGTCTCATTTCTCTTGTGGGCATTTAGTGTTACTACACACTGCTTTAAATGTGTCCCACAGATTCTGGTAGGTTGTGTCTTTGTTCTCATTGGTATCAAAGGACATCTTTATTTCTGCTTTCATTTCATTATTTATCCAGTAGTCATTCAGGAGCAGGTTGTTCAGTTTCCATGTAGTTGTACAGTTTTGAATGAGTTTCTACATCCTGAGTTCTAATTTGATTGCACTGTGGTCTGGGAGACTGTTATGATTTCCATTCTTTAGCATTTGCTGAGGAGTGTTTTACTTCCAATTATGTGGACAGTTTTAGACTAAATGCAATGTGGTGCTGAGAAGAAGGTATATTCTGTGGATTTGGGGTGGGTGGTGCTGTAGCTGTTTATTAGGTCTGCTTGGTTCAGATCTGAGTTCAAGTCCTGGATATCCTTGTTAATTTTCTGTCTTGTTGATCTGTCTAATATTGACAGTGGGGTGTTAAAGTCTCCCACTATTACTTTGTGGCAGTCCAAGTCCATTATAGGTCTCTAAGAACTTGCTTTATGAATCTGGATGCTCCTGTATTGGGTACATATATATTTAGGATAGTTAGCTCTTCTTGTTGCATTGATCCCTTTACCATTATGTAGTGCCCTTCTTTGTCTCCTTTGATCTTTGTTGTTTTAAAGTCTGTTTTATCCGAGACTAGGATTGCAGTCCCCCCACTTTGTTTGCTTTCCGTTTGCTTGGTAAGTATTCCTCCATCCCTTTCTTTTGAGCCTATGTGTGTTTTTGCCATGAGATGGGTCTTCTGAGTACAGCACACTAATGGGTCTTGATTGTTTATCCAATTTGCCAGTCTGTGTCTTTTATTTGGGGCATTTAGACCATTTACATTTAAGGTTAACATTGTTATGTATGAATTTGATCCTGCCATTTTGATGCTAGCTGGTTATTTTGCCCATTAGTTGATGCAGTTTCTTCGTAGTGTTGATGGTCTTTACAATTTGGTATGTTTTTGCAGTGACTTGTACTGGTTGTTCTTTTCCATGTTTATTGCTTCCTTTGGGAGTTCTTGAAAGGCAGGCCTGGTGGTGACAAAATCTCTTAGCATTTGCTCATTTGTAAAGAATTTTATTTCTCCTTCACTTATGAAGCTTAGTTTGGATATGAAATCCTGGGTTGAAACTTTTTCTTCTTATTTTATTTTTTTTTTGAGATGGAGTCTTGCTCTGTCACCCAGGCTGGAGTGCAGTGGCTTGGTCTTGGCTAATTGCAAACCTCCGCCTCCCAGTTCAAGTGATTCTCCTGCCTCAGCCTCCTGAGTAGCTGAGATTACAGGCACCCACCACTGCACCTGGCTAATTTTTGTATTTTTAGTAGAGACAGGGTTTCACCACCTTGGCCAGGCTTGTCTTGAATTCCTGACCTTGTGATCCACCTGCCTCAGCCTCCTAAAGTGCTGGGATTACAGGTGTGAGCCATCCCACCCATCCAAAAATTCTTTTCTTAAAGAATGTTGAATATTGGTCCCTATTCTCTCTGGCTTGTAGGGTTTCTGCTGAGAGATCTGCTGTGAGTCTGGTGGGCTTCCCTTTGTGGGTAACTCGACCTTTCTCTCTGGCTGCCCTTAACATCTTTTCCTTCATTTGAACCTTGTGAATCTGATGATTATGTGTCTCAGGGTTGCTCTTCTCGAGGAGTTTCTTTGTGGTCTTCTCTGTATTTCCTGAATTTGAATGTTGGCCTGCCTTGCTAGGTTGTGGAAGTTCTCCTGGATACTATCCTGAAGAGTGTTTTCCAACTTGGCTTCATTCTCCCCATCACTTTCAGTTACACTGATCAAATGTAGATTTGGTCTTTTCACATAATCCCTTATTTCTTGGAGGCTTTGTTCATTTCTTTTCACTCTTTTTTCTCTAATCTTGTCTTCTCACTTTATTTAATTGAGTTGATCTTCAATCTCTGATATTCTTTCTTCCACTTAATCGATTTGGCTATTGAAACTTGAGTATGCTTCACGTTTTCATGCTGTGTTTTTCAGCTCCATCAGGTTTTTTATGTTCTTCTCTAAGCTGTTTATTCTAGTTAGCAATTCGTCTAACCTTTTTTCAAGGTTCTTAGCTTCCTTGCATTGGGTTAGAGCATGCCCCTTTAGCTTGGAGACATTTGTTATTACTCATCTTCTGAAGCCTGCTTCTGTCAATTTGTCAAACTCATTCTCCATTCAGTTTTGTTCTCTTGCTGGTGAAGAGTTGTGATCCCTTGGAGGAGAAGAGGCATTCTGGTTTTTGGAATTTTCAGCCTTTTTGCACTGGTTTCATCCCATCTTCATGGATTTATCTACCTTTGGTCTTTGAAGTCAGTGACCCGAGCCAGATGTCTTCCTAAATGACACTGCCACCACCTGAAGGGTCTGTAAGAACTGCGCTGTGGCAAAATCCATTTGGAATCTCATGTTAGGGATGGTGCAAGCTGTCAACAGTTAGTGGCCACTCTCCTCCCAGCTCTGTCCTGAGACAGGCCTCAAACCAGGACTATCAAAGGAGAGGAGTCAATGGAGTGGTCGAAGAGAACCATAATAATGAGGCCTAATGAAAGAAGCCAAATATACTATGTGTAGTTTACTTAAACTGTATATAGGATGCAATTTTTACAGTATTGTTTGCCATTTTTTAAAAATATAATAAACCCTCCTTTTCTCCTAGAAATTGAAGCTTTACTTTTGTCACAACATATAAGCAGGCACTTATGGTCTAGAGAGACGGGCAAATGGCAAACAGGAGTTAAAATTGAAGATGTCGGCTGGGCGCCGTGGCTCAGGCCTGTAATTCCAGCACTTTGGGAGGCCAAGGTGGGCG